>NW_028276522.1:0-135752 GCF_052056855.1 Sturnus vulgaris
TACGCTGTTGGGCAGAGCTGCAGCTGACCGCCGGAGTTCAGCTCTCGCCGGACGGCAGAAGGCGAAGAACGAAGCCGCTTGCGAGCGGCGCAGTGCAGCGAAGAGCTCTCCGAATTCGCCGCTAGCTCCACGGTCCTTCTCAGCTGCGAGTAGCAGCGCTCGCAGTACACAGAGCCTCGCAAGGCCCGAAGACCCGGAGGGAATTATCGCACACGAAAATGTGCCAGGACAGAGACGTGTTCTACGTTGTCCCTTCTCGTCATGCAGTTTGTGCCTCTGCTGCTTCTGCTGTTAGGAATCGCTCCTTGAAAGGCGAGCGAGAGCGTCCTTCCGGGTGCATTGCACTGAGTCGAGTGCTCGCTCGGGACTTTGCACTCGGGGCCAAGGCAAGAGGGCGTGCTTGCCCGCAGAACTGAGAACACGCTGTTGGGCAGAGTTGCAGCTGACCGCCGGAGTTCAGCTCTCGCCGGACGGCAGAAGGCGAAGAACGAAGCCGCTTGCGAGCGGCGCAGTGCAGCGAAGAGCTCTCCGAATTCGCCGCTAGCTCCACGGTCCTTCTCAGCTGCGAGTAGCAGCGCTCGCAGTACACAGAGCCTCGCAAGGCCCGAAGACCCGGAGGGAAGTATCGCACACGCAAATGTGCCAGGACAGAGACGTGTTCTACGTTGTCCCTTCTCGTCATGCAGTTTGTGCCTCTGCTGCTTCTGCTGTTAGGAATCGCTCCTTGAAAGGCGAGCGAGAGCGTCCTTCCGGGTGCATTGCACTGAGTCGAGTGCTCGCTCGGGACTTTGCACTCGGGGCCAAGGCAAGAGGGCGTGCTTGCCCGCAGAACTGAGAACACGCTGTTGAGCAGAGCTGCAGCTGACCGCCGGAGTTCAGCTCTCGCCGGACGGCAGAAGGCGAAGAACGAAGCCGCTTGCGAGCGGCGCAGTGCAGCGAAGAGCTCTCCGAATTCGCCGCTAGCTCCACGGTCCTTCTCAGCTGCGAGTAGCAGCGCTCGCAGTACACAGAGCCTCGCAAGGCCCGAAGACCCGGAGGGAAGTATCGCACACGCAAATGTGCCAGGACAGAGACGTGTTCTACGTTGTCCCTTCTCGTCATGCAGTTTGTGCCTCTGCTGCTTCTGCTGTTAGGAATCGCTCCTTGAAAGGCGAGCGAGAGCGTCCTTCCGGGTGCATTGCACTGAGTCGAGTGCTCGCTCGGGACTTTGCACTCGGGGCCAAGGCAAGAGGGCGTGCTTGCCCGCAGAACTGAGAACACGCTGTTGGGCAGAGCTGCAGCTGACCGCCGGAGTTCAGCTCTCGCCGGACGGCAGAAGGCGAAGAACGAAGCCGCTTGCGAGCGGCGCAGTGCAGCGAAGAGCTCTCCGAATTCGCCGCTAGCTCCACGGTCCTTCTCAGCTGCGAGTAGCAGCGCTCGCAGTACACAGAGCCTCGCAAGGCCCGAAGACCCGGAGGGAAGTATCGCACACGCAAATGTGCCAGGACAGAGACGTGTTCTACGTTGTCCCTTCTCGTCATGCAGTTTGTGCCTCTGCTGCTTCTGCTGTTAGGAATCGCTCCTTGAAAGGCGAGCGAGAGCGTCCTTCCGGGTGCATTGCACTGAGTCGAGTGCTCGCTCGGGACTTTGCACTCGGGGCCAAGGCAAGAGGGCGTGCTTGCCCGCAGAACTGAGAACACGCTGTTGGGCAGAGCTGCAGCTGACCGCCGGAGTTCAGCTCTCGCCGGACGGCAGAAGGCGAAGAACGAAGCCGCTTGCGAGCGGCGCAGTGCAGCGAAGAGCTCTCCGAATTCGCCGCTAGCTCCACGGTCCTTCTCAGCTGCGAGTAGCAGCGCTCGCAGTACACAGAGCCTCGCAAGGCCCGAAGACCCGGAGGGAATTATCGCACACGAAAATGTGCCAGGACAGAGACGTGTTCTACGTTGTCCCTTCTCGTCATGCAGTTTGTGCCTCTGCTGCTTCTGCTGTTAGGAATCGCTCCTTGAAAGGCGAGCGAGAGCGTCCTTCCGGGTGCATTGCACTGAGTCGAGTGCTCGCTCAGGACTTTGCTCTCGGGGCCAAGGCAAGAGGGCGTGCTTGCCCGCAGAACTGAGAACACGCTGTTGGGCAGAGCTGCAGCTGACCGCCGGAGTTCAGCTCTCGCCGGACGGCAGAAGGCGAAGAACGAAGCCGCTTGCGAGCGGCGCAGTGCAGCGAAGAGCTCTCCGAATTCGCCGCTAGCTCCACGGTCCTTCTCAGCTGCGAGTAGCAGCGCTCGCAGTACACAGAGCCTCGCAAGGCCCGAAGACCCGGAGGCAAGTATCGCACACGAAAATGTGCCAGGACAGAGACGTGTTCTACGTTGTCCCTTCTCGTCATGCAGTTTGTGCCTCTGCTGCTTCTGCTGTTAGGAATCGCTCCTTGAAAGGCGAGCGAGAGCGTCCTTCCGGGTGCATTGCACTGAGTCGAGTGCTCGCTCGGGACTTTGCACTCGGGGCCAAGGCAAGAGGGCGTGCTTGCCCGCAGAACTGAGAACACGCTGTTGGGCAGAGCTGCAGCTGACCGCCGGAGTTCAGCTCTCGCCGGACGGCAGAAGGCGAAGAACGAAGCCGCTTGCGAGCGGCGCAGTGCAGCGAAGAGCTCTCCGAATTCGCCACTAGCTCCACGGTCCTTCTCAGCTGCGAGTAGCAGCGCTCGCAGTACACAGAGCCTCGCAAGGCCCGAAGACCCGGAGGAAGTATCGCACACGCAAATGTGCCAGGACAGAGACGTGTTCTACGTTGTCCCTTCTCGTCATGCAGTTTGTGCCTCTGCTGCTTCTGCTGTTAGGAATCGCTCCTTGAAAGGCGAGCGAGAGCGTCCTTCCGGGTGCATTGCACTGAGTCGAGTGCTCGCTCGGGACTTTGCACTCGGGGCCAAGGCAAGAGGGCGTGCTTGCCCGCAGAACTGAGAACACGCTGTTGGGCAGAGCTGCAGCTGACCGCCGGAGTTCAGCTCTCGCCGGACGGCAGAAGGCGAAGAACGAAGCCGCTTGCGAGCGGCGCAGTGCAGCGAAGAGCTCTCCGAATTCGCCGCTAGATCCACGGTCCTTCCAGCTGCGAGTAGCAGCGCTCGCAGTACACAGAGCCTCGCAAGGCCCGAAGAGCCGGAGGGAAGTATCGCACACGCAAATGTGCCAGGACAGAGACGTGTTCTACGTTGTCCCTTCTCGTCATGCAGTTTGTGCCTCTGCTGCTTCTGCTGTTAGGAATCGCTCCTTGAAAGGCGAGCGAGAGCGTCCTTCCGGGTGCATTGCACTGAGTCGAGTGCTCGCTCGGGACTTTGCACTCGGGGCCAAGGCAAGAGGGCGTGCTTGCCCGCAGAACTGAGAACACGCTGTTGGGCAGAGCTGCAGCTGACCGCCGGAGTTCAGCTCTCGCCGGACGGCAGAAGGCGAAGAACGAAGCCGCTTGCGAGCGGCGCAGTGCAGCGAAGAGCTCTCCGAATTCGCCGCTAGCTCCACGGTCCTTCTCAGCTGCGAGTAGCAGCGCTCGCAGTACACAGAGCCTCGCAAGGCCCGAAGACCCGGAGGGAATTATCGCACACGAAAATGTGCCAGGACAGAGACGTGTTCTACGTTGTCCCTTCTCGTCATGCAGTTTGTGCCTCTGCTGCTTCTGCTGTTAGGAATCGCTCCTTGAAAGGCGAGCGAGAGCGTCCTTCCGGGTGCATTGCACTGAGTCGAGTGCTCGCTCGGGACTTTGCTCTCGGGGCCAAGGCAAGAGGGCGTGCTTGCCCGCAGAACTGAGAACACGCTGTTGGGCAGAGCTGCAGCTGACCGCCGGAGTTCAGCTCTCGCCGGACGGCAGAAGGCGAAGAACGAAGCCGCTTGCGAGCGGCGCAGTGCAGCGAAGAGCTCTCCGAATTCGCCGCTAGCTCCACGGTCCTTCTCAGCTGCGAGTAGCAGCGCTCGCAGTACACAGAGCCTCGCAAGGCCCGAAGACCCGGAGGCAAGTATCGCACACGCAAATGTGCCAGGACAGAGACGTGTTCTACGTTGTCCCTTCTCGTCATGCAGTTTGTGCCTCTGCTGCTTCTGCTGTTAGGAATCGCTCCTTGAAAGGCGAGCGAGAGCGTCCTTCCGGGTGCATTGCACTGAGTCGAGTGCTCGCTCGGGACTTTGCACTCGGGGCCAAGGCAAGAGGGCGTGCTTGCCCGCAGAACTGAGAACACGCTGTTGGGCAGAGCTGCAGCTGACCGCCGGAGTTCAGCTCTCGCCGGACGGCAGAAGGCGAAGAACGAAGCCGCTTGCGAGCGGCGCAGTGCAGCGAAGAGCTCTCCGAATTCGCCGCTAGCTCCACGGTCCTTCTCAGCTGCTAGTAGCAGCGCTCGCAGTACACAGAGCCTCGCAAGGCCCGAAGACCCGGAGGGAAGTATCGCGCACGCAAATGTGCCAGGACAGAGACGTGTTCTACGTTGTCCCTTCTCGTCATGCAGTTTGTGCCTCTGCTGCTTCTGCTGTTAGGAATCGCTCCTTGAAAGGCGAGCGAGAGCGTCCTTCCGGGTGCATTGCACTGAGTCGAGTGCTCGCTCGGGACTTTGCACTCGGGGCCAAGGCAAGAGGGCGTGCTTGCCCGCAGAACTGAGAACACGCTGTTGGGCAGAGCTGCAGCTGACCGCCGGAGTTCAGCTCTCGCCGGACGGCAGAAGGCGAAGAACGAAGCCGCTTGCGAGCGGCGCAGTGCAGCGAAGAGCTCTCCGAATTCGCCGCTAGCTCCACGGTCCTTCCCAGCTGCGAGTAGCAGCGCTCGCAGTACACAGAGCCTCGCAAGGCCCGAAGACCCGGAGGGAAGTATCGCACACGCAAATGTGCCAGGACAGAGACGTGTTCTACGTTGTCCCTTCTCGTCATGCAGTTTGTGCCTCTGCTGCTTCTGCTGTTAGGAATCGCTCCTTGAAAGGCGAGCGAGAGCGTCCTTCCGGGTGCATTGCACTGAGTCGAGTGCTCGCTCGGGACTTTGCTCTCGGGGCCAAGGCAAGAGGGCGTGCTTGCCCGCAGAACGAGAACACGCTGTTGGGCAGAGCTGCAGCTGACCGCTGGAGTTCAGCTCTCGCCGGACGGCAGAAGGCGAAGAACGAAGCCGCTTGCGAGCGGCGCAGTGCAGCGAAGAGCTCTCCGAATTCGCCGCTAGCTCCACGGTCCTTCTCAGCTGCGAGTAGCAGCGCTCGCAGTACACAGAGCCTCGCAAGGCCCGAAGACCCGGAGGCAAGTATCGCACACGCAAATGTGCCAGGACAGAGACGTGTTCTACGTTGTCCCTTCTCGTCATGCAGTTTGTGCCTCTGCTGCTTCTGCTGTTAGGAATCGCTCCTTGAAAGGCGAGCGAGAGCGTCCTTCCGGGTGCATTGCACTGAGTCGAGTGCTCGCTCGGGACTTTGCACTCGGGGCCAAGGCAAGAGGGCGTGCTTGCCCGCAGAACTGAGAACACGCTGTTGGGCAGAGCTGCAGCTGACCGCCGGAGTTCAGCTCTCGCCGGACGGCAGAAGGCGAAGAACGAAGCCGCTTGCGAGCGGCGCAGTGCAGCGAAGAGCTCTCCGAATTCGCCGCTAGCTCCACGGTCCTTCTCAGCTGCGAGTAGCAGCGCTCGCAGTACACAGAGCCTCGCAAGGCCCGAAGACCCGGAGGCAAGTATCGCACACGCAAATGTGCCAGGACAGAGACGTGTTCTACGTTGTCCCTTCTCGTCATGCAGTTTGTGCCTCTGCTGCTTCTGCTGTTAGGAATCGCTCCTTGAAAGGCGAGCGAGAGCGTCCTTCCGGGTGCATTGCACTGAGTCGAGTGCTCGCTCGGGACTTTGCTCTCGGGGCCAAGGCAAGAGGGCGTGCTTGCCCGCAGAACTGAGAACACGCTGTTGGGCAGAGCTGCAGCTGACCGCCGGAGTTCAGCTCTCGCCGGACGGCAGAAGGCGAAGAACGAAGCCGCTTGCGAGCGGCGCAGTGCAGCGAAGAGCTCTCCGAATTCGCCGCTAGCTCCACGGTCCTTCTCAGCTGCGAGTAGCAGCGCTCGCAGTACACAGAGCCTCGCAAGGCCCGAAGACCCGGAGGCAAGTATCGCACACGAAAATGTGCCAGGACAGAGACGTGTTCTACGTTGTCCCTTCTCGTCATGCAGTTTGTGCCTCTGCTGCTTCTGCTGTTAGGAATCGCTCCTTGAAAGGCGAGCGAGAGCGTCCTTCCCGGGTGCATTGCACTGAGTCGAGTGCTCGCTCGGGACTTTGCACTCGGGGCCAAGGCAAGAGGGCGTGCTTGCCCGCAGAACTGAGAACACGCTGTTGGGCAGAGCTGCAGCTGACCGCCGGAGTTCAGCTCTCGCCGGACGGCAGAAGGCGAAGAACGAAGCCGCTTGCGAGCGGCGCAGTGCAGCGAAGAGCTCTCCGAATTCGCCGCTAGCTCCACGGTCCTTCTCAGCTGCGAGTAGCAGCGCTCGCAGTACACAGAGCCTCGCAAGGCCCGAAGACCCGGAGGGAAGTATCGCACACGCAAATGTGCCAGGACAGAGACGTGTTCTACGTTGTCCCTTCTCGTCATGCAGTTTGTGCCTCTGCTGCTTCTGCTGTTAGGAATCGCTCCTTGAAAGGCGAGCGAGAGCGTCCTTCCGGGTGCATTGCACTGAGTCGAGTGCTCGCTCGGGACTTTGCACTCGGGGCCAAGGCAAGAGGGCGTGCTTGCCCGCAGAACTGAGAACACGCTGTTGGGCAGAGCTGCAGCTGACCGCCGGAGTTCAGCTCTCGCCGGACGGCAGAAGGCGAAGAACGAAGCCGCTTGCGAGCGGCGCAGTGCAGCGAAGAGCTCTCCGAATTCGCCGCTAGCTCCACGGTCCTTCCCAGCTGCGAGTAGCAGCGCTCGCAGTACACAGAGCCTCGCAAGGCCCGAAGACCCGGAGGCAAGTATCGCACACGCAAATGTGCCAGGACAGAGACGTGTTCTACGTTGTCCCTTCTCGTCATGCAGTTTGTGCCTCTGCTGCTTCTGCTGTTAGGAATCGCTCCTTGAAAGGCGAGCGAGAGCGTCCTTCCGGGTGCATTGCACTGAGTCGAGTGCTCGCTCGGGACTTTGCACTCGGGGCCAAGGCAAGAGGGCGTGTTTGCCCGCAGAACTGAGAACACGCTGTTGGGCAGAGCTGCAAGTGACCGCCGGAGTTCAGCTCTCGCCGGACGGCAGAAGGCGAAGAACGAAGCCGCTTGCGAGCGGCGCAGTGCAGCGAAGAGCTCTCCGAATTCGCCGCTAGCTCCACGGTCCTTCTCAGCTGCGAGTAGCAGCGCTCGCAGTACACAGAGCCTCGCAAGGCCCGAAGACCCGGAGGGAAGTATCGCACACGCAAATGTGCCAGGACAGAGACGTGTTCTACGTTGTCCCTTTTCGTCATGCAGTTTGTGCCTCTGCTGCTTCTGCTGTTAGGAATCGCTCCTTGAAAGGCGAGCGAGAGCGTCCTTCCGGGTGCATTGCACTGAGTCGAGTGCTCGCTCGGGACTTTGCACTCGGGGCCAAGGCAAGAGGGCGTGCTTGCCCGCAGAACTGAGAACACGCTGTTGGGCAGAGCTGCAGCTGACCGCCGGAGTTCAGCTCTCGCCGGACGGCAGAAGGCGAAGAACGAAGCCGCTTGCGAGCGGCGCAGTGCAGCGAAGAGCTCTCCGAATTCGCCGCTAGATCCACGGTCCTTCCCAGCTGCGAGTAGCAGCGCTCGCAGTACACAGAGCCTCGCAAGGCCCGAAGACCCGGAGGGAAGTATCGCACACGCAAATGTGCCAGGACAGAGACGTGTTCTACGTTGTCCCTTCTCGTCATGCAGTTTGTGCCTCTGCTGCTTCTGCTGTTAGGAATCGCTCCTTGAAAGGCGAGCGAGAGCGTCCTTCCGGGTGCATTGCACTGAGTCGAGTGCTCGCTCGGGACTTTGCACTCGGGGCCAAGGCAAGAGGGCGTGCTTGCCCGCAGAACTGAGAACACGCTGTTGGGCAGAGCTGCAGCTGACCGCCGGAGTTCAGCTCTCGCCGGACGGCAGAAGGCGAAGAACGAAGCCGCTTGCGAGCGGCGCAGTGCAGCGAAGAGCTCTCCGAATTCGCCGCTAGCTCCACGGTCCTTCTCAGCTGCGAGTAGCAGCGCTCGCAGTACACAGAGCCTCGCAAGGCCCGAAGACCCGGAGGGAATTATCGCACACGAAAATGTGCCAGGACAGAGACGTGTTCTACGTTGTCCCTTCTCGTCATGCAGTTTGTGCCTCTGCTGCTTGTGCTGTTAGGAATCGCTCCTTGAAAGGCGAGCGAGAGCGTCCTTCCGGGTGCATTGCACTGAGTCGAGTGCTCGCTCGGGACTTTGCACTCGGGGCCAAGGCAAGAGGGCGTGCTTGCCCGCAGAACTGAGAACACGCTGTTGGGCAGAGTTGCAGCTGACCGCCGGAGTTCAGCTCTCGCCGGACGGCAGAAGGCGAAGAACGAAGCCGCTTGCGAGCGGCGCAGTGCAGCGAAGAGCTCTCCGAATTCGCCGCTAGCTCCACGGTCCTTCCCAGCTGCGAGTAGCAGCGCTCGCAGTACACAGAGCCTCGCAAGGCCCGAAGACCCGGAGGGAAGTATCGCACACGCAAATGTGCCAGGACAGAGACGTGTTCTACGTTGTCCCTTCTCGTCATGCAGTTTGTGCCTCTGCTGCTTCTGCTGTTAGGAATCGCTCCTTGAAAGGCGAGCGAGAGCGTCCTTCCGGGTGCATTGCACTGAGTCGAGTGCTCGCTCGGGACTTTGCACTCGGGGCCAAGGCAAGAGGGCGTGCTTGCCCGCAGAACTGAGAACACGCTGTTGGGCAGAGCTGCAGCTGACCGCCGGAGTTCAGCTCTCGCCGGACGGCAGAAGGCGAAGAACGAAGCCGCTTGCGAGCGGCGCAGTGCAGCGAAGAGCTCTCCGAATTCGCCGCTAGCTCCACGGGTCCTTCTCAGCTGCGAGTAGCAGCGCTCGCAGTACACAGAGCCTCGCAAGGCCCGAAGACCCGGAGGGAAGTATCGCACACGCAAATGTGCCAGGACAGAGACGTGTTCTACGTTGTCCCTTCTCGTCATGCAGTTTGTGCCTCTGCTGCTTCTGCTGTTAGGAATCGCTCCTTGAAAGGCGAGCGAGAGCGTCCTTCCGGGTGCATTGCACTGAGTCGAGTGCTCGCTCGGGACTTTGCTCTCGGGGCCAAGGCAAGAGGGCGTGCTTGCCCGCAGAACTGAGAACACGCTGTTGGGCAGAGCTGCAGCTGACCGCCGGAGTTCAGCTCTCGCCGGACGGCAGAAGGCGAAGAACGAAGCCGCTTGCGAGCGGCGCAGTGCAGCGAAGAGCTCTCCGAATTCGCCGCTAGCTCCACGGTCCTTCTCAGCTGCGAGTAGCAGCGCTCGCAGTACACAGAGCCTCGCAAGGCCCGAAGACCCGGAGGCAAGTATCGCACACGCAAATGTGCCAGGACAGAGACGTGTTCTACGTTGTCCCTTCTCGTCATGCAGTTTGTGCCTCTGCTGCTTCTGCTGTTAGGAATCGCTCCTTGAAAGGCGAGCGAGAGCGTCCTTCCGGGTGCATTGCACTGAGTCGAGTGCTCGCTCGGGACTTTGCACTCGGGGCCAAGGCAAGAGAGCGTGCTTGCCCGCAGAACTGAGAACACGCTGTTGGGCAGAGCTGCAGCTGACCGCCGGAGTTCAGCTCTCGCCGGACGGCAGAAGGCGAAGAACGAAGCCGCTTGCGAGCGGCGCAGTGCAGCGAAGAGCTCTCCGAATTCGCCGCTAGCTCCACGGTCCTTCTCAGCTGCGAGTAGCAGCGCTCGCAGTACACAGAGCCTCGCAAGGCCCGAAGACCCGGAGGGAAGTATCGCACACGCAAATGTGCCAGGACAGAGACGTGTTCTACGTTGTCCCTTCTCGTCATGCAGTTTGTGCCTCTGCTGCTTCTGCTGTTAGGAATCGCTCCTTGAAAGGCGAGCGAGAGCGTCCTTCCGGGTGCATTGCACTGAGTCGAGTGCTCGCTCGGGACTTTGCACTCGGGGCCAAGGCAAGAGGGCGTGCTTGCCCGCAGAACTGAGAACACGCTGTTGGGCAGAGCTGCAGCTGACCGCCGGAGTTCAGCTCTCGCCGGACGGCAGAAGGCGAAGAACGAAGCCGCTTGCGAGCGGCGCAGTGCAGCGAAGAGCTCTCCGAATTCGCCGCTAGCTCCACGGTCCTTCTCAGCTGCGAGTAGCAGCGCTCGCAGTACACAGAGCCTCGCAAGGCCCGAAGACCCGGAGGCAAGTATCGCACACGCAAATGTGCCAGGACAGAGACGTGTTCTACGTTGTCCCTTCTCGTCATGCAGTTTGTGCCTCTGCTGCTTCTGCTGTTAGGAATCGCTCCTTGAAAGGCGAGCGAGAGCGTCCTTCCGGGTGCATTGCACTGAGTCGAGTGCTCGCTCGGGACTTTGCACTCGGGGCCAAGGCAAGAGGGCGTGCTTGCCCGCAGAACTGAGAACACGCTGTTGGGCAGAGCTGCAGCTGACCGCCGGAGTTCAGCTCTCGCCGGACGGCAGAAGGCGAAGAACGAAGCCGCTTGCGAGCGGCGCAGTGCAGCGAAGAGCTCTCCGAATTCGCCGCTAGCTCCACGGTCCTTCTCAGCTGCGAGTAGCAGCGCTCGCAGTACACAGAGCCTCGCAAGGCCCGAAGACCCGGAGGCAAGTATCGCACACGAAAATGTGCCAGGACAGAGACGTGTTCTACGTTGTCCCTTCTCGTCATGCAGTTTGTGCCTCTGCTGCTTCTGCTGTTAGGAATCGCTCCTTGAAAGGCGAGCGAGAGCGTCCTTCCGGGTGCATTGCACTGAGTCGAGTGCTCGCTCGGGACTTTGCACTCGGGGCCAAGGCAAGAGGGCGTGCTTGCCCGCAGAACTGAGAACACGCTGTTGGGCAGAGCTGCAGCTGACCGCCGGAGTTCAGCTCTCGCCGGACGGCAGAAGGCGAAGAACGAAGCCGCTTGCGAGCGGCGCAGTGCAGCGAAGAGCTCTCCGAATTCGCCACTAGCTCCACGGTCCTTCTCAGCTGCGAGTAGCAGCGCTCGCAGTACACAGAGCCTCGCAAGGCCCGAAGACCCGGAGGGAAGTATCGCACACGCAAATGTGCCAGGACAGAGACGTGTTCTACGTTGTCCCTTCTCGTCATGCAGTTTGTGCCTCTGCTGCTTCTGCTGTTAGGAATCGCTCCTTGAAAGGCGAGCGAGAGCGTCCTTCCGGGTGCATTGCACTGAGTCGAGTGCTCGCTCGGGACTTTGCACTCGGGGCCAAGGCAAGAGGGCGTGCTTGCCCGCAGAACTGAGAACACGCTGTTGGGCAGAGCTGCAGCTGACCGCCGGAGTTCAGCTCTCGCCGGACGGCAGAAGGCGAAGAACGAAGCCGCTTGCGAGCGGCGCAGTGCAGCGAAGAGCTCTCCGAATTCGCCGCTAGCTCCACGGTCCTTCTCAGCTGCGAGTAGCAGCGCTCGCAGTACACAGAGCCTCGCAAGGCCCGAAGACCCGGAGGCAAGTATCGCACACGCAAATGTGCCAGGACAGAGACGTGTTCTACGTTGTCCCTTCTCGTCATGCAGTTTGTGCCTCTGCTGCTTCTGCTGTTAGGAATCGCTCCTTGAAAGGCGAGCGAGAGCGTCCTTCCGGGTGCATTGCACTGAGTCGAGTGCTCGCTCGGGACTTTGCACTCGGGGCCAAGGCAAGAGGGCGTGCTTGCCCGCAGAACTGAGAACACGCTGTTGGGCAGAGCTGCAGCTGACCGCCGGAGTTCAGCTCTCGCCGGACGGCAGAAGGCGAAGAACGAAGCCGCTTGCGAGCGGCGCAGTGCAGCGAAGAGCTCTCCGAATTCGCCGCTAGATCCACGGTCCTTCCCAGCTGCGAGTAGCAGCGCTCGCAGTACACAGAGCCTCGCAAGGCCCGAAGACCCGGAGGGAAGTATCGCACACGCAAATGTGCCAGGACAGAGACGTGTTCTACGTTGTCCCTTCTCGTCATGCAGTTTGTGCCTCTGCTGCTTCTGCTGTTAGGAATCGCTCCTTGAAAGGCGAGCGAGAGCGTCCTTCCGGGTGCATTGCACTGAGTCGAGTGCTCGCTCGGGACTTTGCACTCGGGGCCAAGGCAAGAGGGCGTGCTTGCCCGCAGAACTGAGAACACGCTGTTGGGCAGAGCTGCAGCTGACCGCCGGAGTTCAGCTCTCGCCGGACGGCAGAAGGCGAAGAACGAAGCCGCTTGCGAGCGGCGCAGTGCAGCGAAGAGCTCTCCGAATTCGCCGCTAGCTCCACGGTCCTTCTCAGCTGCGAGTAGCAGCGCTCGCAGTACACAGAGCCTCGCAAGGCCCGAAGACCCGGAGGGAATTATCGCACACGAAAATGTGCCAGGACAGAGACGTGTTCTACGTTGTCCCTTCTCGTCATGCAGTTTGTGCCTCTGCTGCTTCTGCTGTTAGGAATCGCTCCTTGAAAGGCGAGCGAGAGCGTCCTTCCGGGTGCATTGCACTGAGTCGAGTGCTCGCTCGGGACTTTGCTCTCGGGGCCAAGGCAAGAGGGCGTGCTTGCCCGCAGAACTGAGAACACGCTGTTGGGCAGAGCTGCAGCTGACCGCCGGAGTTCAGCTCTCGCCGGACGGCAGAAGGCGAAGAACGAAGCCGCTTGCGAGCGGCGCAGTGCAGCGAAGAGCTCTCCGAATTCGCCGCTAGCTCCACGGTCCTTCTCAGCTGCGAGTAGCAGCGCTCGCAGTACACAGAGCCTCGCAAGGCCCGAAGACCCGGAGGCAAGTATCGCACACGCAAATGTGCCAGGACAGAGACGTGTTCTACGTTGTCCCTTCTCGTCATGCAGTTTGTGCCTCTGCTGCTTCTGCTGTTAGGAATCGCTCCTTGAAAGGCGAGCGAGAGCGTCCTTCCGGGTGCATTGCACTGAGTCGAGTGCTCGCTCGGGACTTTGCACTCGGGGCCAAGGCAAGAGGGCGTGCTTGCCCGCAGAACTGAGAACACGCTGTTGGGCAGAGCTGCAGCTGACCGCCGGAGTTCAGCTCTCGCCGGACGGCAGAAGGCGAAGAACGAAGCCGCTTGCGAGCGGCGCAGTGCAGCGAAGAGCTCTCCGAATTCGCCGCTAGCTCCACGGTCCTTCTCAGCTGCTAGTAGCAGCGCTCGCAGTACACAGAGCCTCGCAAGGCCCGAAGACCCGGAGGGAAGTATCGCGCACGCAAATGTGCCAGGACAGAGACGTGTTCTACGTTGTCCCTTCTCGTCATGCAGTTTGTGCCTCTGCTGCTTCTGCTGTTAGGAATCGCTCCTTGAAAGGCGAGCGAGAGCGTCCTTCCGGGTGCATTGCACTGAGTCGAGTGCTCGCTCGGGACTTTGCACTCGGGGCCAAGGCAAGAGGGCGTGCTTGCCCGCAGAACTGAGAACACGCTGTTGGGCAGAGCTGCAGCTGACCGCCGGAGTTCAGCTCTCGCCGGACGGCAGAAGGCGAAGAACGAAGCCGCTTGCGAGCGGCGCAGTGCAGCGAAGAGCTCTCCGAATTCGCCGCTAGCTCCACGGTCCTTCTCAGCTGCGAGTAGCAGCGCTCGCAGTACACAGAGCTTCGCAAGGCCCGAAGAGCCGGAGGGAAGTATCGCACACGAAAATGTGCCAGGACGGAGACGTGTTCTACGTTGTCCCCTCTCGTCATGCAGTTTGTGCCTCTGCTGCTTCTGCTGTTAGGAATCGCTCCTTGAAAGGCGAGCGAGAGCGTCCTTCCGGGTGCATTGCACTGAGTCGAGTGCTCGCTCGGGACTTTGCTCTCGGGGCCAAGGCAAGAGGGCGTGCTTGCCCGCAGAACCGAGAACACGCTGTTGGGCAGAGCTGCAGCTGACCGCTGGAGTTCAGCTCTCGCCGGACGGCAGAAGGCGAAGAACGAAGCCGCTTGCGAGCGGCGCAGTGCAGCGAAGAGCTCTCCGAATTCGCCGCTAGCTCCACGGTCCTTCTCAGCTGCGAGTAGCAGCGCTCGCAGTACACAGAGCCTCGCAAGGCCCGAAGACCCGGAGGCAAGTATCGCACACGCAAATGTGCCAGGACAGAGACGTGTTCTACGTTGTCCCTTCTCGTCATGCAGTTTGTGCCTCTGCTGCTTCTGCTGTTAGGAATCGCTCCTTGAAAGGCGAGCGAGAGCGTCCTTCCGGGTGCATTGCACTGAGTCGAGTGCTCGCTCGGGACTTTGCACTCGGGGCCAAGGCAAGAGGGCGTGCTTGCCCGCAGAACTGAGAACACGCTGTTGGGCAGAGCTGCAGCTGACCGCCGGAGTTCAGCTCTCGCCGGACGGCAGAAGGCGAAGAACGAAGCCGCTTGCGAGCGGCGCAGTGCAGCGAAGAGCTCTCCGAATTCGCCGCTAGCTCCACGGTCCTTCTCAGCTGCGAGTAGCAGCGCTCGCAGTACACAGAGCCTCGCAAGGCCCGAAGACCCGGAGGGAAGTATCGCACACGCAAATGTGCCAGGACAGAGACGTGTTCTACGTTGTCCCTTCTCGTCATGCAGTTTGTGCCTCTGCTGCTTCTGCTGTTAGGAATCGCTCCTTGAAAGGCGAGCGAGAGCGTCCTTCCGGGTGCATTGCACTGAGTCGAGTGCTCGCTCGGGACTTTGCTCTCGGGGCCAAGGCAAGAGGGCGTGCTTGCCCGCAGAACTGAGAACACGCTGTTGGGCAGAGCTGCAAGTGACCGCCGGAGTTCAGCTGTCGCCGGACGGCAGAAGGCGAAGAACGAAGCCGCTTGCGAGCGGCGCAGTGCAGCGAAGAGCTCTCCGAATTCGCCGCTAGCTCCACGGTCCTTCTCAGCTGCGAGTAGCAGCGTTCGCAGTACACAGAGCCTCGCAAGGCCCGAAGACCCGGAGGCAAGTATCGCACACGCAAATGTGCCAGGACAGAGACGTGTTCTACGTTGTCCCTTCTCGTCATGCAGTTTGTGCCTCTGCTGCTTCTGCTGTTAGGAATCGCTCCTTGAAAGGCGAGCGAGAGCGTCCTTCCGGGTGCATTGCACTGAGTCGAGTGCTCGCTCGGGACTTTGCACTCGGGGCCAAGGCAAGAGGGCGTGCTTGCCCGCAGAACTGAGAACACGCTGTTGGGCAGAGCTGCAAGTGAGCGCCGGAGTTCAGCTCTCGCCGGACGGCAGAAGGCGAAGAACGAAGCCGCTTGCGAGCGGCGCAGTGCAGCGAAGAGCTCTCCGAATTCGCCGCTAGCTCCACGGTCCTTCTCAGCTGCGAGTAGCAGCGCTCGCAGTACACAGAGCCTCGCAAGGCCCGAAGACCCGGAGGCAAGTATCGCACACGCAAATGTGCCAGGACAGAGACGTGTTCTACGTTGTCCCTTCTCGTCATGCAGTTTGTGCCTCTGCTGCTTCTGCTGTTAGGAATCGCTCCTTGAAAGGCGAGCGAGAGCGTCCTTCCGGGTGCATTGCACTGAGTCGAGTGCTCGCTCGGGACTTTGCTCTCGGGGCCAAGGCAAGAGGGCGTGCTTGCCCGCAGAACTGAGAACACGCTGTTGGGCAGAGCTGCAGCTGACCGCCGGAGTTCAGCTCTCGCCGGACGGCAGAAGGCGAAGAACGAAGCCGCTTGCGAGCGGCGCAGTGCAGCGAAGAGCTCTCCGAATTCGCCGCTAGCTCCACGGTCCTTCTCAGCTGCGAGTAGCAGCGCTCGCAGTACACAGAGCCTCGCAAGGCCCGAAGACCCGGAGGGAAGTATCGCACACGCAAATGTGCCAGGACAGAGACGTGTTCTACGTTGTCCCTTCTCGTCATGCAGTTTGTGCCTCTGCTGCTTCTGCTGTTAGGAATCGCTCCTTGAAAGGCGAGCGAGAGCGTCCTTCCGGGTGCATTGCACTGAGTCGAGTGCTCGCTCGGGACTTTGCACTCGGGGCCAAGGCAAGAGGGCGTGCTTGCCCGCAGAACTGAGAACACGCTGTTGGGCAGAGCTGCAGCTGACCGCCGGAGTTCAGCTCTCGCCGGACGGCAGAAGGCGAAGAACGAAGCCGCTTGCGAGCGGCGCAGTGCAGCGAAGAGCTCTCCGAATTCGCCGCTAGCTCCACGGTCCTTCTCAGCTGCGAGTAGCAGCGCTCGCAGTACACAGAGCCTCGCAAGGCCCGAAGACCCGGAGGCAAGTATCGCACACGCAAATGTGCCAGGACAGAGACGTGTTCTACGTTGTCCCTTCTCGTCATGCAGTTTGTGCCTCTGCTGCTTCTGCTGTTAGGAATCGCTCCTTGAAAGGCGAGCGAGAGCGTCCTTCCGGGTGCATTGCACTGAGTCGAGTGCTCGCTCGGGACTTTGCACTCGGGGCCAAGGCAAGAGGGCGTGCTTGCCCGCAGAACTGAGAACACGCTGTTGGGCAGAGCTGCAGCTGACCGCCGGAGTTCAGCTCTCGCCGGACGGCAGAAGGCGAAGAACGAAGCCGCTTGCGAGCGGCGCAGTGCAGCGAAGAGCTCTCCGAATTCGCCGCTAGCTCCACGGTCCTTCTCAGCTGCGAGTAGCAGCGCTCGCAGTACACAGAGCCTCGCAAGGCCCGAAGACCCGGAGGCAAGTATCGCACACGCAAATGTGCCAGGACAGAGACGTGTTCTACGTTGTCCCTTCTCGTCATGCAGTTTGTGCCTCTGCTGCTTCTGCTGTTAGGAATCGCTCCTTGAAAGGCGAGCGAGAGCGTCCTTCCGGGTGCATTGCACTGAGTCGAGTGCTCGCTCGGGACTTTGCACTCGGGGCCAAGGCAAGAGGGCGTGCTTGCCCGCAGAACTGAGAACACGCTGTTGGGCAGAGCTGCAGCTGACCGCCGGAGTTCAGCTCTCGCCGGACGGCAGAAGGCGAAGAACGAAGCCGCTTGCGAGCGGCGCAGTGCAGCGAAGAGCTCTCCGAATTCGCCGCTAGCTCCACGGTCCTTCCCAGCTGCGAGTAGCAGCGCTCGCAGTACACAGAGCCTCGCAAGGCCCGAAGACCCGGAGGCAAGTATCGCACACGAAAATGTGCCAGGACAGAGACGTGTTCTACGTTGTCCCTTCTCGTCATGCAGTTTGTGCCTCTGCTGCTTCTGCTGTTAGGAATCGCTCCTTGAAAGGCGAGCGAGAGCGTCCTTCCGGGTGCATTGCACTGAGTCGAGTGCTCGCTCGGGACTTTGCACTCGGGGCCAAGGCAAGAGGGCGTGCTTGCCCGCAGAACCGAGAACACGCTGTTGGGCAGAGCTGCAGCTGACCGCCGGAGTTCAGCTCTCGCCGGACGGCAGAAGGCGAAGAACGAAGCCGCTTGCGAGCGGCGCAGTGCAGCGAAGAGCTCTCCGAATTCGCCGCTAGCTCCACGGTCCTTCTCAGCTGCGAGTAGCAGCGCTCGCAGTACACAGAGCCTCGCAAGGCCCGAAGACCCGGAGGGAAGTATCGCACACGAAAATGTGCCAGGACGGAGACGTGTTCTACGTTGTCCCCTCTCGTCATGCAGTTTGTGCCTCTGCTGCTTCTGCTGTTAGGAATCGCTCCTTGAAAGGCGAGCGAGAGCGTCCTTCCGGGTGCATTGCACTGAGTCGAGTGCTCGCTCGGGACTTTGCTCTCGGGGCCAAGGCAAGAGGGCGTGCTTGCCCGCAGAACCGAGAACACGCTGTTGGGCAGAGCTGCAACTGACCGCTGGAGTTCAGCTCTCGCCGGACGGCAGAAGGCGAAGAACGAAGCCGCTTGCGAGCGGCGCAGTGCAGCGAAGAGCTCTCCGAATTCGCCGCTAGCTCCACGGTCCTTCTCAGCTGCGAGTAGCAGCGCTCGCAGTACACAGAGCTTCGCAAGGCCCGAAGAGCCGGAGGGAAGTATCGCACACGCAAATGTGCCAGGACGGAGACGTGTTCTACGGTGTCCCCTCTTGTCGTGCAGTTTGTGCCTCTGCTGCTTCTGCTGTTAGGAATCGCTCCTTGAAAGGCGAGCGAGAGCGTCCTTCCGGGTGCATTGCACTGAGTCGAGTGCTCGCTCGGGACTTTGCTCTCGGGGCCAAGGCAAGAGGGCGTGCTTGCCCGCAGAACCGAGAACACGCTGTTGGGCAGAGCTGCAACTGACCGCTGGAGTTCAGCTCTCGCCGGACGGCAGAAGGCGAAGAACGAAGCCGCTTGCGAGCGGCGCAGTGCAGCGAAGAGCTCTCCGAATTCGCCGCTAGCTCCACGGTCCTTCTCAGCTGCGAGTAGCAGCGCTCGCAGTACACAGAGCTTCGCAAGGCCCGAAGAGCCGGAGGGAAGTATCGCACACGAAAATGCGCCGGGACAGAGACGTGTTCTACGTTGTCCCCTCTCGTCGTGCAGTTTGTGCCTCTGCTGCTTCTGCTGTTAGGAATCGCTCCTTGAAAGGCGAGCGAGAGCGTCCTTCCGGGTGCATTGCACTGAGTCGAGTGCTCGCTCGGGACTTTGCTCTCGCGGCCAAGGCAAGAGGGCGTGCTTGCCCGCAGAACCGAGAACACGCTGTTGGGCAGAGCTGCAGCTGACCGCTGGAGTTCAGCTCTCGCCGGACGGCAGAAGGCGAAGAACGAAGCCGCTTGCGAGCGGCGCAGTGCAGCGAAGAGCTCTCCGAATTCGCCGCTAGCTCCACGGTACTTCTCAGCTGCGAGTAGCAGCGCTCGCAGTACACAGAGCTTCGCAAGGCCCGAAGAGCCGGAGGGAAGTATCGCACACGAAAATGCGCCGGGACAGAGACGTGTTCTACGTTGTCCCCACTCGTCGTGCAGTTTGTGCCTCTGCTGCTTCTGCTGTTAGGAATCGCTCCTTGAAAGGCGAGCGAGAGCGTCCTTCCGGGTGCATTGCACTGAGTCGAGTGCTCGCTCGGGACTTTGCTCTCGCGGCCAAGGCAAGAGGGCGTGCTTGCCCGCAGAACCGAGAACACGCTGTTGGGCAGAGCTGCAGCTGACCGCTGGAGTTCAGCTCTCGCCGGACGGCAGAAGGCGAAGAACGAAGCCGCTTGCGAGCGGCGCAGTGCAGCGAAGAGCTCTCCGAATTCGCCGCTAGCTCCACGGTCCTTCTCAGCTGCGAGTAGCAGCGCTCGCAGTACACAGAGCTTCGCAAGGCCCGAAGACCCGGAGGGAAGTATCGCACACGCAAATGTGCCGGGACAGAGACGTGTTCTACGTTGTCCCCTCTCGTCGTGCAGTTTGTGCCTCTGCTGCTTCTGCTGTTAGGAATCGCTCCTTGAAAGGCGAGCGAGAGCGTCCTTCCGGGTGCATTGCACTGAGTCGAGTGCTCGCTCGGGACTTTGCTCTCGCGGCCAAGGCAAGAGGGCGTGCTTGCCCGCAGAACCGAGAACACGCTGTTGGGCAGAGCTGCAACTGACCGCTGGAGTTCAGCTCTCGCCGGACGGCAGAAGGCGAAGAACGAAGCCGCTTGCGAGCGGCGCAGTGCAGCGAAGAGCTCTCCGAATTCGCCGCTAGCTCCACGGTCCTTCTCAGCTGCGAGTAGCAGCGCTCGCAGTACACAGAGCTTCGCAAGGCCCGAAGAGCCGGAGGGAAGTATCGCACACGAAAATGCGCCGGGACAGAGACGTGTTCTACGTTGTCCCCTCTCGTCGTGCAGTTTGTGCCTCTGCTGCTTCTGCTGTTAGGAATCGCTCCTTGAAAGGCGAGCGAGAGCGTCCTTCCGGGTGCATTGCACTGAGTCGAGCGCTCGCTCGGGACTTTGCTCTCGCGGCCAAGGCAAGAGGGCGTGCTTGCCCGCAGAACCGAGAACACGCTGTTGGGCAGAGCTGCAGCTGACCGCTGGAGTTCAGCTCTCGCCGGACGGCAGAAGGCGAAGAACGAAGCCGCTTGCGAGCGGCGCAGTGCAGCGAAGAGCTCTCCGAATTCGCCGCTAGCTCCACGGTCCTTCTCAGCTGCGAGTAGCAGCGCTCGCAGTACACAGAGCTTCGCAAGGCCCGAAGAGCCGGAGGGAAGTATCGCACACGAAAATGCGCCGGGACAGAGACGTGTTCTACGTTGTCCCCTCTCGTCGTGCAGTTTGTGCCTCTGCTGCTTCTGCTGTTAGGAATCGCTCCTTGAAAGGCGAGCGAGAGCGTCCTTCCGGGTGCATTGCACTGAGTCGAGCGCTCGCTCGGGACTTTGCTCTCGCGGCCAAGGCAAGAGGGCGTGCTTGCCCGCAGAACCGAGAACACGCTGTTGGGCAGAGCTGCAGCTGACCGCCGGAGTTCAGCTCTCGCCGGACGGCAGAAGGCGAAGAACGAAGCCGCTTGCGAGCGGCGCAGTGCAGCGAAGAGCTCTCCGAATTCGCCGCTAGCTCCACGGTCCTTCTCAGCTGCGAGTAGCAGCGCTCGCAGTACACAGAGCTTCGCAAGGCCCGAAGACCCGGAGGGAAGTATCGCACACGAAAATGCGCCAGGACAGAGACGTGTTCTACGGTGTCCCCTCTCGTCGTGCAGTTTGTGCCTCTGCTGCTTCTGCTGTTAGGAATCGCTCCTTGAAAGGCGAGCGAGAGCGTCCTTCCGGGTGCATTGCACTGAGTCGAGTGCTCGCTCGGGACTTTGCTCTCGGGGCCAAGGCAAGAGGGCGTGCTTGCCCGCAGAACCGAGAACACGCTGTTGGGCAGAGCTGCAACTGACCGCTGGAGTTCAGCTCTCGCCGGACGGCAGAAGGCGAAGAACGAAGCCGCTTGCGAGCGGCGCAGTGCAGCGAAGAGCTCTCCGAATTCGCCGCTAGCTCCACGGTCCTTCTCAGCTGCGAGTAGCTGCTCTCGCAGTACACAGAGCTTCGCAAGGCCCGAAGAGCCGGAGGGAAGTATCGCACACGCAAATGTGCCAGGACAGAGACGTGTTCTACGGTGTCCCCTCTCGTCGTGCAGTTTGTGCCTCTGCTGCTTCTGCTGTTAGGAATCGCTCCTTGAAAGGCGAGCGAGAGCGTCCTTCCGGGTGCATTGCACTGAGTCGAGTGCTCGCTCGGGACTTTGCTCTCGGGGCCAAGGCAAGAGGGCGTGCTTGCCCGCAGAACCGAGAACACGCTGTTGGGCAGAGCTGCAACTGACCGCTGAAGTTCAGCTCTCGCCGGACGGCAGAAGGCGAAGAACGAAGCCGCTTGCGAGCGGCGCAGTGCAGCGAAGAGCTCTCCGAATTCGCCGCTAGCTCCACGGTCCTTCTCAGCTGCGAGTAGCTGCTCTCGCAGTACACAGAGCTTCGCAAGGCCCGAAGAGCCGGAGGGAAGTATCGCACACGAAAATGCGCCAGGACAGAGACGTGTTCTACGGTGTCCCCTCTCGTCGTGCAGTTTGTGCCTCTGCTGCTTCTGCTGTTAGGAATCGCTCCTTGAAAGGCGAGCGAGAGCGTCCTTCCGGGTGCATTGCACTGAGTCGAGTGCTCGCTCGGGACTTTGCTCTCGCGGCCAAGGCAAGAGGGCGTGCTTGCCCGCAGAACCGAGAACACGCTGTTGGGCAGAGCTGCAGCTGACCGCCGGAGTTCAGCTCTCGCCGGACGGCAGAAGGCGAAGAACGAAGCCGCTTGCGAGCGGCGCAGTGCAGCGAAGAGCTCTCCGAATTCGCCGCTAGCTCCACGGTCCTTCTCAGCTGCGAGTAGCAGCGCTCGCAGTACACAGAGCTTCGCAAGGCCCGAAGAGCCGGAGGGAAGTATCGCACACGCAAATGCGCCGGGACAGAGACGTGTTCTACGTTGTCCCTTCTCGTCGTGCAGTTTGTGCCTCTGCTGCTTCTGCTGTTAGGAATCGCTCCTTGAAAGGCGAGCGAGAGCGTCCTTCCGGGTGCATTGCACTGAGTCGAGTGCTCGCTCGGGACTTTGCTCTCGCGGCCAAGGCAAGAGGGCGTGCTTGCCCGCAGAACCGAGAACACGCTGTTGGGCAGAGCTGCAACTGACCGCTGGAGTTCAGCTCTCGCCGGACGGCAGAAGGCGAAGAACGAAGCCGCTTGCGAGCGGCGCAGTGCAGCGAAGAGCTCTCCGAATTCGCCGCTAGCTCCACGGTCCTTCTCAGCTGCGAGTAGCAGCGCTCGCAGTACACAGAGCTTCGCAAGGCCCGAAGAGCCGGAGGGAAGTATCGCACACGAAAATGCGCCGGGACAGAGACGTGTTCTACGTTGTCCCCTCTCGTCGTGCAGTTTGTGCCTCTGCTGCTTCTGCTGTTAGGAATCGCTCCTTGAAAGGCGAGCGAGAGCGTCCTTCCGGGTGCATTGCACTGAGTCGAGCGCTCGCTCGGGACTTTGCTCTCGCGGCCAAGGCAAGAGGGCGTGCTTGCCCGCAGAACCGAGAACACGCTGTTGGGCAGAGCTGCAGCTGACCGCTGGAGTTCAGCTCTCGCCGGACGGCAGAAGGCGAAGAACGAAGCCGCTTGCGAGCGGCGCAGTGCAGCGAAGAGCTCTCCGAATTCGCCGCTAGCTCCACGGTCCTTCTCAGCTGCGAGTAGCTGCTCTCGCAGTACACAGAGCTTCGCAAGGCCCGAAGAGCCGGAGGGAAGTATCGCACACGAAAATGCGCCAGGACAGAGACGTGTTCTACGGTGTCCCCTCTCGTCGTGCAGTTTGTGCCTCTGCTGCTTCTGCTGTTAGGAATCGCTCCTTGAAAGGCGAGCGAGAGCGTCCTTCCGGGTGCATTGCACTGAGTCGAGTGCTCGCTCGGGACTTTGCTCTCGCGGCCAAGGCAAGAGGGCGTGCTTGCCCGCAGAACCGAGAACACGCTGTTGGGCAGAGCTGCAGCTGACCGCTGGAGTTCAGCTCTCGCCGGACGGCAGAAGGCGAAGAACGAAGCCGCTTGCGAGCGGCGCAGTGCAGCGAAGAGCTCTCCGAATTCGCCGCTAGCTCCACGGTCCTTCTCAGCTGCGAGTAGCAGCGCTCGCAGTACACAGAGCTTCGCAAGGCCCGAAGAGCCGGAGGGAAGTATCGCACACGCAAATGCGCCGGGACAGAGACGTGTTCTACGTTGTCCCTTCTCGTCGTGCAGTTTGTGCCTCTGCTGCTTCTGCTGTTAGGAATCGCTCCTTGAAAGGCGAGCGAGAGCGTCCTTCCGGGTGCATTGCACTGAGTCGAGTGCTCGCTCGGGACTTTGCTCTCGCGGCCAAGGCAAGAGGGCGTGCTTGCCCGCAGAACCGAGAACACGCTGTTGGGCAGAGCTGCAACTGACCGCTGGAGTTCAGCTCTCGCCGGACGGCAGAAGGCGAAGAACGAAGCCGCTTGAGAGCGGCGCAGTGCAGCGAAGAGCTCTCCGAATTCGCCGCTAGCTCCACGGTCCTTCTCAGCTGCGAGTAGCAGCGCTCGCAGTACACAGAGCTTCGCAAGGCCCGAAGAGCCGGAGGGAAGTATCGCACACGAAAATGCGCCGGGACAGAGACGTGTTCTACGTTGTCCCCTCTCGTCGTGCAGTTTGTGCCTCTGCTGCTTCTGCTGTTAGGAATCGCTCCTTGAAAGGCGAGCGAGAGCGTCCTTCCGGGTGCATTGCACTGAGTCGAGCGCTCGCTCGGGACTTTGCTCTCGCGGCCAAGGCAAGAGGGCGTGCTTGCCCGCAGAACCGAGAACACGCTGTTGGGCAGAGCTGCAGCTGACCGCTGGAGTTCAGCTCTCGCCGGACGGCAGAAGGCGAAGAACGAAGCCGCTTGCGAGCGGCGCAGTGCAGCGAAGAGCTCTCCGAATTCGCCGCTAGCTCCACGGTCCTTCTCAGCTGCGAGTAGCAGCGCTCGCAGTACACAGAGCTTCGCAAGGCCCGAAGACCCGGAGGGAAGTATCGCACACGCAAATGTGCCGGGACAGAGACGTGTTCTACGTTGTCCCCTCTCGTCGTGCAGTTTGTGCCTCTGCTGCTTCTGCTGTTAGGAATCGCTCCTTGAAAGGCGAGCGAGAGCGTCCTTCCGGGTGCATTGCACTGAGTCGAGTGCTCGCTCGGGACTTTGCTCTCGGGGCCAAGGCAAGAGGGCGTGCTTGCCCGCAGAACTGAGAACACGCTGTTGGGCAGAGCTGCAAGTGACCGCCGGAGTTCAGCTCTCGCCGGACGGCAGAAGGCGAAGAACGAAGCCGCTTGCGAGCGGCGCAGTGCAGCGAAGAGCTCTCCGAATTCGCCGCTAGCTCCACGGTCCTTCTCAGCTGCGAGTAGCAGCGCTCGCAGTACACAGAGCCTCGCAAGGCCCGAAGACCCGGAGGGAAGTATCGCACACGCAAATGTGCCAGGACAGAGACGTGTTCTACGTTGTCCCTTCTCGTCATGCAGTTTGTGCCTCTGCTGCTTCTGCTGTTAGGAATCGCTCCTTGAAAGGCGAGCGAGAGCGTCCTTCCGGGTGCATTGCACTGAGTCGAGTGCTCGCTCGGGACTTTGCACTCGGGGCCAAGGCAAGAGGGCGTGCTTGCCCGCAGAACTGAGAACACGCTGTTGGGCAGAGCTGCAAGTGACCGCCGGAGTTCAGCTCTCGCCGGACGGCAGAAGGCGAAGAACGAAGCCGCTTGCGAGCGGCGCAGTGCAGCGAAGAGCTCTCCGAATTCGCCGCTAGCTCCACGGTCCTTCTCAGCTGCGAGTAGCAGCGCTCGCAGTACACAGAGCCTCGCAAGGCCCGAAGACCCGGAGGCAAGTATCGCACACGCAAATGTGCCAGGACAGAGACGTGTTCTACGTTGTCCCTTCTCGTCATGCAGTTTGTGCCTCTGCTGCTTCTGCTGTTAGGAATCGCTCCTTGAAAGGCGAGCGAGAGCGTCCTTCCGGGTGCATTGCACTGAGTCGAGTGCTCGCTCGGGACTTTGCACTCGGGGCCAAGGCAAGAGGGCGTGCTTGCCCGCAGAACTGAGAACACGCTGTTGGGCAGAGCTGCAAGTGACCGCCGGAGTTCAGCTCTCGCCGGACGGCAGAAGGCGAAGAACGAAGCCGCTTGCGAGCGGCGCAGTGCAGCGAAGAGCTCTCCGAATTCGCCGCTAGCTCCACGGTCCTTCTCAGCTGCGAGTAGCAGCGCTCGCAGTACACAGAGCCTCGCAAGGCCCGAAGACCCGGAGGCAAGTATCGCACACGCAAATGTGCCAGGACAGAGACGTGTTCTACGTTGTCCCTTCTCGTCATGCAGTTTGTGCCTCTGCTGCTTCTGCTGTTAGGAATCGCTCCTTGAAAGGCGAGCGAGAGCGTCCTTCCGGGTGCATTGCACTGAGTCGAGTGCTCGCTCGGGACTTTGCACTCGGGGCCAAGGCAAGAGGGCGTGCTTGCCCGCAGAACTGAGAACACGCTGTTGGGCAGAGCTGCAGCTGACCGCTGGAGTTCAGCTCTCGCCGGACGGCAGAAGGCGAAGAACGAAGCCGCTTGCGAGCGGCGCAGTGCAGCGAAGAGCTCTCCGAATTCGCCGCTAGCTCCACGGTCCTTCTCAGCTGCGAGTAGCTGCTCTCGCAGTACACAGAGCTTCGCAAGGCCCGAAGAGCCGGAGGGAAGTATCGCACACGAAAATGC
The DNA here is from genome assembly GCF_052056855.1 of Sturnus vulgaris. Taxonomy (NCBI): domain Eukaryota; kingdom Metazoa; phylum Chordata; class Aves; order Passeriformes; family Sturnidae; genus Sturnus; species Sturnus vulgaris. Next base: position 25,362 of record NW_028276522.1, read on the forward strand.
GCCAGGACAGAGACGTGTTCTACGGTGTCCCCTCTCGTCGTGCAGTTTGTGCCTCTGCTGCTTCTGCTGTTAGGAATCGCTCCTTGAAAGGCGAGCGAGAGCGTCCTTCCGGGTGCATTGCACTGAGTCGAGTGCTCGCTCGGGACTTTGCTCTCGCGGCCAAGGCAAGAGGGCGTGCTTGCCCGCAGAACCGAGAACACGCTGTTGGGCAGAGCTGCAGCTGACCGCCGGAGTTCAGCTCTCGCCGGACGGCAGAAGGCGAAGAACGAAGCCGCTTGCGAGCGGCGCAGTGCAGCGAAGAGCTCTCCGAATTCGCCGCTAGCTCCACGGTCCTTCTCAGCTGCGAGTAGCAGCGCTCGCAGTACACAGAGCTTCGCAAGGCCCGAAGAGCCGGAGGGAAGTATCGCACACGCAAATGCGCCGGGACAGAGACGTGTTCTACGTTGTCCCTTCTCGTCGTGCAGTTTGTGCCTCTGCTGCTTCTGCTGTTAGGAATCGCTCCTTGAAAGGCGAGCGAGAGCGTCCTTCCGGGTGCATTGCACTGAGTCGAGTGCTCGCTCGGGACTTTGCTCTCGCGGCCAAGGCAAGAGGGCGTGCTTGCCCGCAGAACCGAGAACACGCTGTTGGGCAGAGCTGCAACTGACCGCTGGAGTTCAGCTCTCGCCGGACGGCAGAAGGCGAAGAACGAAGCCGCTTGCGAGCGGCGCAGTGCAGCGAAGAGCTCTCCGAATTCGCCGCTAGCTCCACGGTCCTTCTCAGCTGCGAGTAGCAGCGCTCGCAGTACACAGAGCTTCGCAAGGCCCGAAGAGCCGGAGGGAAGTATCGCACACGAAAATGCGCCGGGACAGAGACGTGTTCTACGTTGTCCCCTCTCGTCGTGCAGTTTGTGCCTCTGCTGCTTCTGCTGTTAGGAATCGCTCCTTGAAAGGCGAGCGAGAGCGTCCTTCCGGGTGCATTGCACTGAGTCGAGCGCTCGCTCGGGACTTTGCTCTCGCGGCCAAGGCAAGAGGGCGTGCTTGCCCGCAGAACCGAGAACACGCTGTTGGGCAGAGCTGCAGCTGACCGCTGGAGTTCAGCTCTCGCCGGACGGCAGAAGGCGAAGAACGAAGCCGCTTGCGAGCGGCGCAGTGCAGCGAAGAGCTCTCCGAATTCGCCGCTAGCTCCACGGTCCTTCTCAGCTGCGAGTAGCTGCTCTCGCAGTACACAGAGCTTCGCAAGGCCCGAAGAGCCGGAGGGAAGTATCGCACACGAAATTGCGCCAGGACAGAGACGTGTTCTACGGTGTCCCCTCTCGTCGTGCAGTTTGTGCCTCTGCTGCTTCTGCTGTTAGGAATCGCTCCTTGAAAGGCGAGCGAGAGCGTCCTTCCGGGTGCATTGCACTGAGTCGAGTGCTCGCTCGGGACTTTGCTCTCGCGGCCAAGGCAAGAGGGCGTGCTTGCCCGCAGAACCGAGAACACGCTGTTGGGCAGAGCTGCAGCTGACCGCTGGAGTTCAGCTCTCGCCGGACGGCAGAAGGCGAAGAACGAAGCCGCTTGCGAGCGGCGCAGTGCAGCGAAGAGCTCTCCGAATTCGCCGCTAGCTCCACGGTCCTTCTCAGCTGCGAGTAGCAGCGCTCGCAGTACACAGAGCTTCGCAAGGCCCGAAGAGCCGGAGGGAAGTATCGCACACGCAAATGCGCCGGGACAGAGACGTGTTCTACGTTGTCCCTTCTCGTCGTGCAGTTTGTGCCTCTGCTGCTTCTGCTGTTAGGAATCGCTCCTTGAAAGGCGAGCGAGAGCGTCCTTCCGGGTGCATTGCACTGAGTCGAGTGCTCGCTCGGGACTTTGCTCTCGCGGCCAAGGCAAGAGGGCGTGCTTGCCCGCAGAACCGAGAACACGCTGTTGGGCAGAGCTGCAACTGACCGCTGGAGTTCAGCTCTCGCCGGACGGCAGAAGGCGAAGAACGAAGCCGCTTGAGAGCGGCGCAGTGCAGCGAAGAGCTCTCCGAATTCGCCGCTAGCTCCACGGTCCTTCTCAGCTGCGAGTAGCAGCGCTCGCAGTACACAGAGCTTCGCAAGGCCCGAAGAGCCGGAGGGAAGTATCGCACACGAAAATGCGCCGGGACAGAGACGTGTTCTACGTTGTCCCCTCTCGTCGTGCAGTTTGTGCCTCTGCTGCTTCTGCTGTTAGGAATCGCTCCTTGAAAGGCGAGCGAGAGCGTCCTTCCGGGTGCATTGCACTGAGTCGAGCGCTCGCTCGGGACTTTGCTCTCGCGGCCAAGGCAAGAGGGCGTGCTTGCCCGCAGAACCGAGAACACGCTGTTGGGCAGAGCTGCAGCTGACCGCTGGAGTTCAGCTCTCGCCGGACGGCAGAAGGCGAAGAACGAAGCCGCTTGCGAGCGGCGCAGTGCAGCGAAAAGCTCTCCGAATTCGCCGCTAGCTCCACGGTCCTTCTCAGCTGCGAGTAGCAGCGCTCGCAGTACACAGAGCTTCGCAAGGCCCGAAGAGCCGGAGGGAAGTATCGCACACGCAAATGTGCCGGGACAGAGACGTGTTCTACGTTGTCCCCTCTCGTCGTGCAGTTTGTGCCTCTGCTGCTTCTGCTGTTAGGAATCGCTCCTTGAAAGGCGAGCGAGAGCGTCCTTCCGGGTGCATTGCACTGAGTCGAGCGCTCGCTCGGGACTTTGCTCTCGCGGCCAAGGCAAGAGGGCGTGCTTGCCCGCAGAACCGAGAACACGCTGTTGGGCAGAGCTGCAGCTGACCGCTGGAGTTCAGCTCTCGCCGGACGGCAGAAGGCGAAGAACGAAGCCGCTTGCGAGCGGCGCAGTGCAGCGAAGAGCTCTCCGAATTCGCCGCTAGCTCCACGGTCCTTCTCAGCTGCGAGTAGCAGCGCTCGCAGTACACAGAGCTTCGCAAGGCCCGAAGAGCCGGAGGGAAGTATCGCACACGAAAATGCGCCAGGACAGAGACGTGTTCTACGGTGTCCCCTCTCGTCGTGCAGTTTGTGCCTCTGCTGCTTCTGCTGTTAGGAATCGCTCCTTGAAAGGCGAGCGAGAGCGTCCTTCCGGGTGCATTGCACTGAGTCGAGTGCTCGCTCGGGACTTTGCTCTCGCGGCCAAGGCAAGAGGGCGTGCTTGCCCGCAGAACCGAGAACACGCTGTTGGGCAGAGCTGCAGCTGACCGCTGGAGTTCAGCTCTCGCCGGACGGCAGAAGGCGAAGAACGAAGCCGCTTGCGAGCGGCGCAGTGCAGCGAAGAGCTCTCCGAATTCGCCGCTAGCTCCACGGTCCTTCTCAGCTGCGAGTAGCAGCGCTCGCAGTACACAGAGCTTCGCAAGGCCCGAAGAGCCGGAGGGAAGTATCGCACACGCAAATGCGCCGGGACAGAGACGTGTTCTACGTTGTCCCTTCTCGTCGTGCAGTTTGTGCCTCTGCTGCTTCTGCTGTTAGGAATCGCTCCTTGAAAGGCGAGCGAGAGCGTCCTTCCGGGTGCATTGCACTGAGTCGAGTGCTCGCTCGGGACTTTGCTCTCGCGGCCAAGGCAAGAGGGCGTGCTTGCCCGCAGAACCGAGAACACGCTGTTGGGCAGAGCTGCAACTGACCGCTGGAGTTCAGCTCTCGCCGGACGGCAGAAGGCGAAGAACGAAGCCGCTTGAGAGCGGCGCAGTGCAGCGAAGAGCTCTCCGAATTCGCCGCTAGCTCCACGGTCCTTCTCAGCTGCGAGTAGCAGCGCTCGCAGTACACAGAGCTTCGCAAGGCCCGAAGAGCCGGAGGGAAGTATCGCACACGAAAATGCGCCGGGACAGAGACGTGTTCTACGTTGTCCCCTCTCGTCGTGCAGTTTGTGCCTCTGCTGCTTCTGCTGTTAGGAATCGCTCCTTGAAAGGCGAGCGAGAGCGTCCTTCCGGGTGCATTGCACTGAGTCGAGTGCTCGCTCGGGACTTTGCTCTCGGGGCCAAGGCAAGAGGGCGTGCTTGCCCGCAGAACTGAGAACACGCTGTTGGGCAGAGCTGCAAGTGACCGCCGGAGTTCAGCTCTCGCCGGACGGCAGAAGGCGAAGAACGAAGCCGCTTGCGAGCGGCGCAGTGCAGCGAAGAGCTCTCCGAATTCGCCGCTAGCTCCACGGTCCTTCTCAGCTGCGAGTAGCAGCGCTCGCAGTACACAGAGCCTCGCAAGGCCCGAAGACCCGGAGGGAAGTATCGCACACGCAAATGTGCCAGGACAGAGACGTGTTCTACGTTGTCCCTTCTCGTCATGCAGTTTGTGCCTCTGCTGCTTCTGCTGTTAGGAATCGCTCCTTGAAAGGCGAGCGAGAGCGTCCTTCCGGGTGCATTGCACTGAGTCGAGTGCTCGCTCGGGACTTTGCACTCGGGGCCAAGGCAAGAGGGCGTGCTTGCCCGCAGAACTGAGAACACGCTGTTGGGCAGAGCTGCAAGTGACCGCCGGAGTTCAGCTCTCGCCGGACGGCAGAAGGCGAAGAACGAAGCCGCTTGCGAGCGGCGCAGTGCAGCGAAGAGCTCTCCGAATTCGCCGCTAGCTCCACGGTCCTTCTCAGCTGCGAGTAGCAGCGCTCGCAGTACACAGAGCCTCGCAAGGCCCGAAGACCCGGAGGCAAGTATCGCACACGCAAATGCGCCAGGACAGAGACGTGTTCTACGGTGTCCCCTCTCGTCGTGCAGTTTGTGCCTCTGCTGCTTCTGCTGTTAGGAATCGCTCCTTGAAAGGCGAGCGAGAGCGTCCTTCCGGGTGCATTGCACTGAGTCGAGTGCTCGCTCGGGACTTTGCACTCGGGGCCAAGGCAAGAGGGCGTGCTTGCCCGCAGAACCGAGAACACGCTGTTGGGCAGAGCTGCAGCTGACCGCCGGAGTTCAGCTCTCGCCGGACGGCAGAAGGCGAAGAACGAAGCCGCTTGCGAGCGGCGCAGTGCAGCGAAGAGCTCTCCGAATTCGCCGCTAGCTCCACGGTCCTTCTCAGCTGCGAGTAGCAGCGCTCGCAGTACACAGAGCTTCGCAAGGCCCGAAGAGCCGGAGGGAAGTATCGCACACGCAAATGCGCCGGGACAGAGACGTGTTCTACGTTGTCCCTTCTCGTCGTGCAGTTTGTGCCTCTGCTGCTTCTGCTGTTAGGAATCGCTCCTTGAAAGGCGAGCGAGAGCGTCCTTCCGGGTGCATTGCACTGAGTCGAGCGCTCGCTCGGGACTTTGCTCTCGCGGCCAAGGCAAGAGGGCGTGCTTGCCCGCAGAACCGAGAACACGCTGTTGGGCAGAGCTGCAACTGACCGCTGGAGTTCAGCTCTCGCCGGACGGCAGAAGGCGAAGAACGAAGCCGCTTGCGAGCGGCGCAGTGCAGCGAAGAGCTCTCCGAATTCGCCGCTAGCTCCACGGTCCTTCTCAGCTGCGAGTAGCAGCGCTCGCAGTACACAGAGCTTCGCAAGGCCCGAAGAGCCGGAGGGAAGTATCGCACACGAAAATGCGCCGGGACAGAGACGTGTTCTACGTTGTCCCCTCTCGTCGTGCAGTTTGTGCCTCTGCTGCTTCTGCTGTTAGGAATCGCTCCTTGAAAGGCGAGCGAGAGCGTCCTTCCGGGTGCATTGCACTGAGTCGAGCGCTCGCTCGGGACTTTGCTCTCGCGGCCAAGGCAAGAGGGCGTGCTTGCCCGCAGAACCGAGAACACGCTGTTGGGCAGAGCTGCAGCTGACCGCTGGAGTTCAGCTCTCGCCGGACGGCAGAAGGCGAAGAACGAAGCCGCTTGCGAGCGGCGCAGTGCAGCGAAGAGCTCTCCGAATTCGCCGCTAGCTCCACGGTCCTTCTCAGCTGCGAGTAGCTGCTCTCGCAGTACACAGAGCTTCGCAAGGCCCGAAGAGCCGGAGGGAAGTATCGCACACGAAATTGCGCCAGGACAGAGACGTGTTCTACGGTGTCCCCTCTCGTCGTGCAGTTTGTGCCTCTGCTGCTTCTGCTGTTAGGAATCGCTCCTTGAAAGGCGAGCGAGAGCGTCCTTCCGGGTGCATTGCACTGAGTCGAGTGCTCGCTCGGGACTTTGCTCTCGCGGCCAAGGCAAGAGGGCGTGCTTGCCCGCAGAACCGAGAACACGCTGTTGGGCAGAGCTGCAGCTGACCGCTGGAGTTCAGCTCTCGCCGGACGGCAGAAGGCGAAGAACGAAGCCGCTTGCGAGCGGCGCAGTGCAGCGAAGAGCTCTCCGAATTCGCCGCTAGCTCCACGGTCCTTCTCAGCTGCGAGTAGCAGCGCTCGCAGTACACAGAGCTTCGCAAGGCCCGAAGAGCCGGAGGGAAGTATCGCACACGAAAATGCGCCGGGACAGAGACGTGTTCTACGTTGTCCCCTCTCGTCGTGCAGTTTGTGCCTCTGCTGCTTCTGCTGTTAGGAATCGCTCCTTGAAAGGCGAGCGAGAGCGTCCTTCCGGGTGCATTGCACTGAGTCGAGCGCTCGCTCGGGACTTTGCTCTCGCGGCCAAGGCAAGAGGGCGTGCTTGCCCGCAGAACCGAGAACACGCTGTTGGGCAGAGCTGCAGCTGACCGCTGGAGTTCAGCTCTCGCCGGACGGCAGAAGGCGAAGAACGAAGCCGCTTGCGAGCGGCGCAGTGCAGCGAAGAGCTCTCCGAATTCGCCGCTAGCTCCACGGTCCTTCTCAGCTGCGAGTAGCAGCGCTCGCAGTACACAGAGCTTCGCAAGGCCCGAAGAGCCGGAGGGAAGTATCGCACACGCAAATGTGCCGGGACAGAGACGTGTTCTACGTTGTCCCCTCTCGTCGTGCAGTTTGTGCCTCTGCTGCTTCTGCTGTTAGGAATCGCTCCTTGAAAGGCGAGCGAGAGCGTCCTTCCGGGTGCATTGCACTGAGTCGAGTGCTCGCTCGGGACTTTGCTCTCGGGGCCAAGGCAAGAGGGCGTGCTTGCCCGCAGGACTGAGAACACGCTGTTGGGCAGAGCTGCAAGTGACCGCCGGAGTTCAGCTCTCGCCGGACGGCAGAAGGCGAAGAACGAAGCCGCTTGCGAGCGGCGCAGTGCAGCGAAGAGCTCTCCGAATTCGCCGCTAGCTCCACGGTCCTTCTCAGCTGCGAGTAGCAGCGCTCGCAGTACACAGAGCCTCGCAAGGCCCGAAGACCCGGAGGGAAGTATCGCACACGCAAATGTGCCAGGACAGAGACGTGTTCTACGTTGTCCCTTCTCGTCATGCAGTTTGTGCCTCTGCTGCTTCTGCTGTTAGGAATCGCTCCTTGAAAGGCGAGCGAGAGCGTCCTTCCGGGTGCATTGCACTGAGTCGAGTGCTCGCTCGGGACTTTGCACTCGGGGCCAAGGCAAGAGGGCGTGCTTGCCCGCAGAACTGAGAACACGCTGTTGGGCAGAGCTGCAAGTGACCGCCGGAGTTCAGCTCTCGCCGGACGGCAGAAGGCGAAGAACGAAGCCGCTTGCGAGCGGCGCAGTGCAGCGAAGAGCTCTCCGAATTCGCCGCTAGCTCCACGGTCCTTCTCAGCTGCGAGTAGCAGCGCTCGCAGTACACAGAGCCTCGCAAGGCCCGAAGACCCGGAGGCAAGTATCGCACACGCAAATGTGCCAGGACAGAGACGTGTTCTACGTTGTCCCTTCTCGTCATGCAGTTTGTGCCTCTGCTGCTTCTGCTGTTAGGAATCGCTCCTTGAAAGGCGAGCGAGAGCGTCCTTCCGGGTGCATTGCACTGAGTCGAGTGCTCGCTCGGGACTTTGCACTCGGGGCCAAGGCAAGAGGGCGTGCTTGCCCGCAGAACTGAGAACACGCTGTTGGGCAGAGCTGCAGCTGACCGCCGGAGTTCAGCTCTCGCCGGACGGCAGAAGGCGAAGAACGAAGCCGCTTGCGAGCGGCGCAGTGCAGCGAAGAGCTCTCCGAATTCGCCGCTAGCTCCACGGTCCTTCTCAGCTGCGAGTAGCAGCGCTCGCAGTACACAGAGCCTCGCAAGGCCCGAAGACCCGGAGGCAAGTATCGCACACGCAAATGTGCCAGGACAGAGACGTGTTCTACGTTGTCCCTTCTCGTCATGCAGTTTGTGCCTCTGCTGCTTCTGCTGTTAGGAATCGCTCCTTGAAAGGCGAGCGAGAGCGTCCTTCCGGGTGCATTGCACTGAGTCGAGTGCTCGCTCGGGACTTTGCACTCGGGGCCAAGGCAAGAGGGCGTGCTTGCCCGCAGAACTGAGAACACGCTGTTGGGCAGAGCTGCAGCTGACCGCCGGAGTTCAGCTCTCGCCGGACGGCAGAAGGCGAAGAACGAAGCCGCTTGCGAGCGGCGCAGTGCAGCGAAGAGCTCTCCGAATTCGCCGCTAGCTCCACGGTCCTTCTCAGCTGCGAGTAGCAGCGCTCGCAGTACACAGAGCCTCGCAAGGCCCGAAGACCCGGAGGCAAGTATCGCACACACAAATGTGCCAGGACAGAGACGTGTTCTACGTTGTCCCTTCTCGTCATGCAGTTTGTGCCTCTGCTGCTTCTGCTGTTAGGAATCGCTCCTTAAAAGGCGAGCGAGAGCGTCCTTCCGGGTGCATTGCACTGAGTCGAGTGCTCGCTCGGGACTTTGCACTCGGGGCCAAGGCAAGAGGGCGTGCTTGCCCGCAGAATTGAGAACACGCTGTTGGGCAGAGCTGCAAGTGACCGCCGGAGTTCAGCTCTCGCCGGACGGCAGAAGGCGAAGAACGAAGCCGCTTGCGAGCGGCGCAGTGCAGCGAAGAGCTCTCCGAATTCGCCGCTAGCTCCACGGTCCTTCTCAGCTGCGAGTAGCAGCGCTCGCAGTACACAGAGCCTCGCAAGGCCCGAAGACCCGGAGGCAAGTATCGCACACGCAAATGTGCCAGGACAGAGACGTGTTCTACGTTGTCCCTTCTCGTCATGCAGTTTGTGCCTCTGCTGCTTCTGCTGTTAGGAATCGCTCCTTGAAAGGCGAGCGAGAGCGTCCTTCCGGGTGCATTGCACTGAGTCGAGTGCTCGCTCGGGACTTTGCACTCGGGGCCAAGGCAAGAGGGCGTGCTTGCCCGCAGAACTGAGAACACGCTGTTGGGCAGAGCTGCAGCTGACCGCCGGAGTTCAGCTCTCGCCGGACGGCAGAAGGCGAAGAACGAAGCCGCTTGCGAGCGGCGCAGTGCAGCGAAGAGCTCTCCGAATTCGCCGCTAGCTCCACGGTCCTTCTCAGCTGCGAGTAGCAGCGCTCGCAGTACACAGAGCCTCGCAAGGCCCGAAGACCCGGAGGCAAGTATCGCACACGCAAATGTGCCAGGACAGAGACGTGTTCTACGTTGTCCCTTCTCGTCATGCAGTTTGTGCCTCTGCTGCTTCTGCTGTTAGGAATCGCTCCTTGAAAGGCGAGCGAGAGCGTCCTTCCGGGTGCATTGCACTGAGTCGAGTGCTCGCTCGGGACTTTGCACTCGGGGCCAAGGCAAGAGGGCGTGCTTGCCCGCAGAACTGAGAACACGCTGTTGGGCAGAGCTGCAGCTGACCGCCGGAGTTCAGCTCTCGCCGGACGGCAGAAGGCGAAGAACGAAGCCGCTTGCGAGCGGCGCAGTGCAGCGAAGAGCTCTCCGAATTCGCCGCTAGCTCCACGGTCCTTCCCAGCTGCGAGTAGCAGCGCTCGCAGTACACAGAGCCTCGCAAGGCCCGAAGACCCGGAGGCAAGTATCGCACACGCAAATGTGCCAGGACAGAGACGTGTTCTACGTTGTCCCTTCTCGTCATGCAGTTTGTGCCTCTGCTGCTTCTGCTGTTAGGAATCGCTCCTTGAAAGGCGAGCGAGAGCGTCCTTCCGGGTGCATTGCACTGAGTCGAGTGCTCGCTCGGGACTTTGCACTCGGGGCCAAGGCAAGAGGGCGTGCTTGCCCGCAGAACTGAGAACACGCTGTTGGGCAGAGCTGCAGCTGACCGCCGGAGTTCAGCTCTCGCCGGACGGCAGAAGGCGAAGAACGAAGCCGCTTGCGAGCGGCGCAGTGCAGCGAAGAGCTCTCCGAATTCGCCGCTAGCTCCACGGTCCTTCTCAGCTGCGAGTAGCAGCGCTCGCAGTACACAGAGCCTCGCAAGGCCCGAAGACCCGGAGGCAAGTATCGCACACGCAAATGTGCCAGGACAGAGACGTGTTCTACGTTGTCCCTTCTCGTCATGCAGTTTGTGCCTCTGCTGCTTCTGCTGTTAGGAATCGCTCCTTGAAAGGCGAGCGAGAGCGTCCTTCCGGGTGCATTGCACTGAGTCGAGTGCTCGCTCGGGACTTTGCACTCGGGGCCAAGGCAAGAGGGCGTGCTTGCCCGCAGAACTGAGAACACGCTGTTGGGCAGAGCTGCAGCTGACCGCCGGAGTTCAGCTCTCGCCGGACGGCAGAAGGCGAAGAACGAAGCCGCTTGCGAGCGGCGCAGTGCAGCGAAGAGCTCTCCGAATTCGCCGCTAGCTCCACGGTCCTTCCCAGCTGCGAGTAGCAGCGCTCGCAGTACACAGAGCCTCGCAAGGCCCGAAGACCCGGAGGCAAGTATCGCACACGCAAATGTGCCAGGACAGAGACGTGTTCTACGTTGTCCCTTCTCGTCATGCAGTTTGTGCCTCTGCTGCTTCTGCTGTTAGGAATCGCTCCTTGAAAGGCGAGCGAGAGCGTCCTTCCGGGTGCATTGCACTGAGTCGAGTGCTCGCTCGGGACTTTGCACTCGGGGCCAAGGCAAGAGGGCGTGCTTGCCCGCAGAACCGAGAACACGCTGTTGGGCAGAGCTGCAGCTGACCGCCGGAGTTCAGCTCTCGCCGGACGGCAGAAGGCGAAGAACGAAGCCGCTTGCGAGCGGCGCAGTGCAGCGAAGAGCTCTCCGAATTCGCCGCTAGCTCCACGGTCCTTCTCAGCTGCGAGTAGCAGCGCTCGCAGTACACAGAGCCTCGCAAGGCCCGAAGACCCGGAGGGAAGTATCGCACACGAAAATGTGCCAGGACGGAGACGTGTTCTACGTTGTCCCCTCTCGTCATGCAGTTTGTGCCTCTGCTGCTTCTGCTGTTAGGAATCGCTCCTTGAAAGGCGAGCGAGAGCGTCCTTCCGGGTGCATTGCACTGAGTCGAGTGCTCGCTCGGGACTTTGCTCTCGGGGCCAAGGCAAGAGGGCGTGCTTGCCCGCAGAACCAAGAACACGCTGTTGGGCAGAGCTGCAACTGACCGCTGGAGTTCACCTCTCGCCGGACGGCAGAAGGCGAAGAACGAAGCCGCTTGCGAGCGGCGCAGTGCAGCGAAGAGCTCTCCGAATTCGCCGCTAGCTCCACGGTCCTTCTCAGCTGCGAGTAGCAGCGCTCGCAGTACACAGAGCTTCGCAAGGCCCGAAGAGCCGGAGGGAAGTATCGCACACGCAAATGTGCCAGGACGGAGACGTGTTCTACGGTGTCCCCTCTTGTCGTGCAGTTTGTGCCTCTGCTGCTTCTGCTGTTAGGAATCGCTCCTTGAAAGGCGAGCGAGAGCGTCCTTCCGGGTGCATTGCACTGAGTCGAGTGCTCGCTCGGGACTTTGCTCTCGCGGCCAAGGCAAGAGGGCGTGCTTGCCCGCAGAACCGAGAACACGCTGTTGGGCAGAGCTGCAGCTGACCGCTGGAGTTCAGCTCTCGCCGGACGGCAGAAGGCGAAGAACGAAGCCGCTTGCGAGCGGCGCAGTGCAGCGAAGAGCTCTCCGAATTCGCCGCTAGCTCCACGGTACTTCTCAGCTGCGAGTAGCAGCGCTCGCAGTACACAGAGCTTCGCAAGGCCCGAAGAGCCGGAGGGAAGTATCGCACACGAAAATGCGCCGGGACAGAGACGTGTTCTACGTTGTCCCCTCTCGTCGTGCAGTTTGTGCCTCTGCTGCTTCTGCTGTTAGGAATCGCTCCTTGAAAGGCGAGCGAGAGCGTCCTTCCGGGTGCATTGCACTGAGTCGAGTGCTCGCTCGGGACTTTGCTCTCGCGGCCAAGGCAAGAGGGCGTGCTTGCCCGCAGAACCGAGAACACGCTGTTGGGCAGAGCTGCAGCTGACCGCTGGAGTTCAGCTCTCGCCGGACGGCAGAAGGCGAAGAACGAAGCCGCTTGCGAGCGGCGCAGTGCAGCGAAGAGCTCTCCGAATTCGCCGCTAGCTCCACGGTCCTTCTCAGCTGCGAGTAGCAGCGCTCGCAGTACACAGAGCTTCGCAAGGCCCGAAGAGCCGGAGGGAAGTATCGCACACGCAAATGTGCCGGGACAGAGACGTGTTCTACGTTGTCCCCTCTCGTCGTGCAGTTTGTGCCTCTGCTGCTTCTGCTGTTAGGAATCGCTCCTTGAAAGGCGAGCGAGAGCGTCCTTCCGGGTGCATTGCACTGAGTCGAGTGCTCGCTCGGGACTTTGCTCTCGCGGCCAAGGCAAGAGGGCGTGCTTGCCCGCAGAACCGAGAACACGCTGTTGGGCAGAGCTGCAACTGACCGCTGGAGTTCAGCTCTCGCCGGACGGCAGAAGGCGAAGAACGAAGCCGCTTGCGAGCGGCGCAGTGCAGCGAAGAGCTCTCCGAATTCGCCGCTAGCTCCACGGTCCTTCTCAGCTGCGAGTAGCAGCGCTCGCAGTACACAGAGCTTCGCAAGGCCCGAAGAGCCGGAGGGAAGTATCGCACACGAAAATGCGCCGGGACAGAGACGTGTTCTACGTTGTCCCCTCTCGTCGTGCAGTTTGTGCCTCTGCTGCTTCTGCTGTTAGGAATCGCTCCTTGAAAGGCGAGCGAGAGCGTCCTTCCGGGTGCATTGCACTGAGTCGAGTGCTCGCTCGGGACTTTGCTCTCGCGGCCAAGGCAAGAGGGCGTGCTTGCCCGCAGAACCGAGAACACGCTGTTGGGCAGAGCTGCAACTGACCGCTGGAGTTCAGCTCTCGCCGGACGGCAGAAGGCGAAGAACGAAGCCGCTTGCGAGCGGCGCAGTGCAGCGAAGAGCTCTCCGAATTCGCCGCTAGCTCCACGGTCCTTCTCAGCTGCGAGTAGCAGCGCTCGCAGTACACAGAGCTTCGCAAGGCCCGAAGAGCCGGAGGGAAGTATCGCACACGCAAATGTGCCGGGACAGAGACGTGTTCTACGTTGTCCCCTCTCGTCGTGCAGTTTGTGCCTCTGCTGCTTCTGCTGTTAGGAATCGCTCCTTGAAAGGCGAGCGAGAGCGTCCTTCCGGGTGCATTGCACTGAGTCGAGTGCTCGCTCGGGACTTTGCTCTCGCGGCCAAGGCAAGAGGGCGTGCTTGCCCGCAGAACCGAGAACACGCTGTTGGGCAGAGCTGCAACTGACCGCTGGAGTTCAGCTCTCGCCGGACGGCAGAAGGCGAAGAACGAAGCCGCTTGCGAGCGGCGCAGTGCAGCGAAGAGCTCTCCGAATTCGCCGCTAGCTCCACGGTCCTTCTCAGCTGCGAGTAGCAGCGCTGTCAGTACACAGAGCTTCGCAAGGCCCGAAGAGCCGGAGGGAAGTATCGCACACGAAAATGCGCCGGGACAGAGACGTGTTCTACGTTGTCCCCTCTCGTCGTGCAGTTTGTGCCTCTGCTGCTTGTGCTGTTAGGAATCGCTCCTTGAAAGGCGAGCGAGAGCGTCCTTCCGGGTGCATTGCACTGAGTCGAGCGCTCGCTCGGGACTTTGCTCTCGCGGCCAAGGCAAGAGGGCGTGCTTGCCCGCAGAACCGAGAACACGCTGTTGGGCAGAGCTGCAGCTGACCGCTGGAGTTCAGCTCTCGCCGGACGGCAGAAGGCGAAGAACGAAGCCGCTTGCGAGCGGCGCAGTGCAGCGAAGAGCTCTCCGAATTCGCCGCTAGCTCCACGGTCCTTCTCAGCTGCGAGTAGCAGCGCTCGCAGTACACAGAGCTTCGCAAGGCCCGAAGAGCCGGAGGGAAGTATCGCACACGCAAATGTGCCGGGACAGAGACGTGTTCTACGTTGTCCCCTCTCGTCGTGCAGTTTGTGCCTCTGCTGCTTCTGCTGTTAGGAATCGCTCCTTGAAAGGCGAGCGAGAGCGTCCTTCCGGGTGCATTGCACTGAGTCGAGCGCTCGCTCGGGACTTTGCTCTCGCGGCCAAGGCAAGAGGGCGTGCTTGCCCGCAGAACCGAGAACACGCTGTTGGGCAGAGCTGCAGCTGACCGCTGGAGTTCAGCTCTCGCCGGACGGCAGAAGGCGAAGAACGAAGCCGCTTGCGAGCGGCGCAGTGCAGCGAAGAGCTCTCCGAATTCGCCGCTAGCTCCACGGTCCTTCTCAGCTGCGAGTAGCAGCGCTCGCAGTACACAGAGCTTCGCAAGGCCCGAAGAGCCGGAGGGAAGTATCGCACACGAAAATGCGCCGGGACAGAGACGTGTTCTACGTTGTCCCTTCTCGTCGTGCAGTTTGTGCCTCTGCTGCTTCTGCTGTTAGGAATCGCTCCTTGAAAGGCGAGCGAGAGCGTCCTTCCGGGTGCATTGCACTGAGTCGAGTGCTCGCTCGGGACTTTGCTCTCGCGGCCAAGGCAAGAGGGCGTGCTTGCCCGCAGAACCGAGAACACGCTGTTGGGCAGAGCTGCAGCTGACCGCTGGAGTTCAGCTCTCGCCGGACGGCAGAAGGCGAAGAACGAAGCCGCTTGCGAGCGGCGCAGTGCAGCGAAGAGCTCTCCGAATTCGCCGCTAGCTCCACGGTCCTTCTCAGCTGCGAGTAGCAGCGCTCGCAGTACACAGAGCTTCGCAAGGCCCGAAGAGCCGGAGGGAAGTATCGCACACGAAAATGCGCCGGGACAGAGACGTGTTCTACGTTGTCCCCTCTCGTCGTGCAGTTTGTGCCTCTGCTGCTTCTGCTGTTAGGAATCGCTCCTTGAAAGGCGAGCGAGAGCGTCCTTCCGGGTGCATTGCACTGAGTCGAGTGCTCGCTCGGGACTTTGCTCTCGCGGCCAAGGCAAGAGGGCGTGCTTGCCCGCAGAACCGAGAACACGCTGTTGGGCAGAGCTGCAGCTGACCGCTGGAGTTCAGCTCTCGCCGGACGGCAGAAGGCGAAGAACGAAGCCGCTTGCGAGCGGCGCAGTGCAGCGAAGAGCTCTCCGAATTCGCCGCTAGCTCCACGGTCCTTCTCAGCTGCGAGTAGCAGCGCTCGCAGTACACAGAGCTTCGCAAGGCCCGAAGAGCCGGAGGGAAGTATCGCACACGCAAATGCGCCGGGACAGAGACGTGTTCTACGTTGTCCCCTCTCGTCGTGCAGTTTGTGCCTCTGCTGCTTCTGCTGTTAGGAATCGCTCCTTGAAAGGCGAGCGAGAGCGTCCTTCCGGGTGCATTGCACTGAGTCGAGCGCTCGCTCGGGACTTTGCTCTCGCGGCCAAGGCAAGAGGGCGTGCTTGCCCGCAGAACCGAGAACACGCTGTTGGGCAGAGCTGCAGCTGACCGCCGGAGTTCAGCTCTCGCCGGACGGCAGAAGGCGAAGAACGAAGCCGCTTGCGAGCGGCGCAGTGCAGCGAAGAGCTCTCCGAATTCGCCGCTAGCTCCACGGTCCTTCTCAGCTGCGAGTAGCAGCGCTCGCAGTACACAGAGCTTCGCAAGGCCCGAAGAGCCGGAGGGAAGTATCGCACACGCAAATGCGCCGGGACAGAGACGTGTTCTACGTTGTCCCCTCTCGTCGTGCAGTTTGTGCCTCTGCTGCTTCTGCTGTTAGGAATCGCTCCTTGAAAGGCGAGCGAGAGCGTCCTTCCGGGTGCATTGCACTGAGTCGAGCGCTCGCTCGGGACTTTGCTCTCGCGGCCAAGGCAAGAGGGCGTGCTTGCCCGCAGAACCGAGAACACGCTGTTGGGCAGAGCTGCAGCTGACCGCCGGAGTTCAGCTCTCGCCGGACGGCAGAAGGCGAAGAACGAAGCCGCTTGCGAGCGGCGCAGTGCAGCGAAGAGCTCTCCGAATTCGCCGCTAGCTCCACGGTCCTTCTCAGCTGCGAGTAGCAGCGCTCGCAGTACACAGAGCTTCGCAAGGCCCGAAGAGCCGGAGGGAAGTATCGCACACGCAAATGCGCCGGGACAGAGACGTGTTCTACGTTGTCCCCTCTCGTCGTGCAGTTTGTGCCTCTGCTGCTTCTGCTGTTAGGAATCGCTCCTTGAAAGGCGAGCGAGAGCGTCCTTCCGGGTGCATTGCACTGAGTCGAGCGCTCGCTCGGGACTTTGCTCTCGCGGCCAAGGCAAGAGGGCGTGCTTGCCCGCAGAACCGAGAACACGCTGTTGGGCAGAGCTGCAGCTGACCGCCGGAGTTCAGCTCTCGCCGGACGGCAGAAGGCGAAGAACGAAGCCGCTTGCGAGCGGCGCAGTGCAGCGAAGAGCTCTCCGAATTCGCCGCTAGCTCCACGGTCCTTCTCAGCTGCGAGTAGCAGCGCTCGCAGTACACAGAGCTTCGCAAGGCCCGAAGAGCCGGAGGGAAGTATCGCACACGAAAATGCGCCGGGACAGAGACGTGTTCTACGGTGTCCCCTCTCGTCGTGCAGTTTGTGCCTCTGCTGCTTCGCTGTTAGGAATCGCTCCTTGAAAGGCGAGCGAGAGCGTCCTTCCGGGTGCATTGCACTGAGTCGAGTGCTCGCTCGGGACTTTGCTCTCGGGGCCAAGGCAAGAGGGCGTGCTTGCCCGCAGAACCGAGAACACGCTGTTGGGCAGAGCTGCAACTGACCGCTGGAGTTCAGCTCTCGCCGGACGGCAGAAGGCGAAGAACGAAGCCGCTTGCGAGCGGCGCAGTGCAGCGAAGAGCTCTCCGAATTCGCCGCTAGCTCCACGGTCCTTCTCAGCTGCGAGCAGCTGCTCTCGCAGTACACAGAGCTTCGCAAGGCCCGAAGAGCCGGAGGGAAGTATCGCACACGCAAATGCGCCGGGACAGAGACGTGTTCTACGGTGTCCCCTCTCGTCGTGCAGTTTGTGCCTCTGCTGCTTCTGCTGTTAGGAATCGCTCCTTGAAAGGCGAGCGAGAGCGTCCTTCCGGGTGCATTGCACTGAGTCGAGTGCTCGCTCGGGACTTTGCTCTCGGGGCCAAGGCAAGAGGGCGTGCTTGCCCGCAGAACCGAGAACACGCTGTTGGGCAGAGCTGCAACTGACCGCTGAAGTTCAGCTCTCGCCGGACGGCAGAAGGCGAAGAACGAAGCCGCTTGCGAGCGGCGCAGTGCAGCGAAGAGCTCTCCGAATTCGCCGCTAGCTCCACGGTCCTTCTCAGCTGCGAGTAGCTGCTCTCGCAGTACACAGAGCTTCGCAAGGCCCGAAGAGCCGGAGGGAAGTATCGCACACGAAAATGCGCCGGGACAGAGACGTGTTCTACGGTGTCCCCTCTCGTCGTGCAGTTTGTGCCTCTGCTGCTTCTGCTGTTAGGAATCGCTCCTTGAAAGGCGAGCGAGAGCGTCCTTCCGGGTGCATTGCACTGAGTCGAGCGCTCGCTCGGGACTTTGCTCTCGCGGCCAAGGCAAGAGGGCGTGCTTGCCCGCAGAACCGAGAACACGCTGTTGGGCAGAGCTGCAGCTGACCGCTGGAGTTCAGCTCTCGCCGGACGGCAGAAGGCGAAGAACGAAGCCGCTTGCGAGCGGCGCAGTGCAGCGAAGAGCTCTCCGAATTCGCCGCTAGCTCCACGGTCCTTCTCAGCTGCGAGTAGCAGCGCTCGCAGTACACAGAGCTTCGCAAGGCCCGAAGAGCCGGAGGGAAGTATCGCACACGCAAATGCGCCGGGACAGAGACGTGTTCTACGTTGTCCCTTCTCGTCGTGCAGTTTGTGCCTCTGCTGCTTCTGCTGTTAGGAATCGCTCCTTGAAAGGCGAGCGAGAGCGTCCTTCCGGGTGCATTGCACTGAGTCGAGCGCTCGCTCGGGACTTTGCTCTCGCGGCCAAGGCAAGAGGGCGTGCTTGCCCGCAGAACCGAGAACACGCTGTTGGGCAGAGCTGCAACTGACCGCTGGAGTTCAGCTCTCGCCGGACGGCAGAAGGCGAAGAACGAAGCCGCTTGCGAGCGGCGCAGTGCAGCGAAGAGCTCTCCGAATTCGCCGCTAGCTCCACGGTCCTTCTCAGCTGCGAGTAGCAGCGCTCGCAGTACACAGAGCTTCGCAAGGCCCGAAGAGCCGGAGGGAAGTATCGCACACGAAAATGCGCCGGGACAGAGACGTGTTCTACGTTGTCCCCTCTCGTCGTGCAGTTTGTGCCTCTGCTGCTTCTGCTGTTAGGAATCGCTCCTTGAAAGGCGAGCGAGAGCGTCCTTCCGGGTGCATTGCACTGAGTCGAGCGCTCGCTCGGGACTTTGCTCTCGCGGCCAAGGCAAGAGGGCGTGCTTGCCCGCAGAACCGAGAACACGCTGTTGGGCAGAGCTGCAACTGACCGCCGGAGTTCAGCTCTCGTCGGACGGCAGAAGGCGAAGAACGAAGCCGCTTGCGAGCGGCGCAGTGCAGCGAAGAGCTCTCCGAATTCGCCGCTAGCTCCACGGTCCTTCTCAGCTGCGAGTAGCAGCGCTCGCAGTACACAGAGCTTCGCAAGGCCCGAAGAGCCGGAGGGAAGTATCGCACACGGAAATGTGCCGGGACAGAGACGTGTTCTACGTTGTCCACTCTCGTCGTGCAGTTTGTGCCTCTGCTGCTTCTGCTGTTAGGAATCGCTCCTTGAAAGGCGAGCGAGAGCGTCCTTCCGGGTGCATTGCACTGAGTCGAGCGCTCGCTCGGGACTTTGCTCTCGGGGCCAAGGCAAGAGGGCGTGCTTGCCCGCAGAACCGAGAACACGCTGTTGGGCAGAGCTGCAGCTGACCGCTGGAGTTCAGCTCTCGCCGGACGGCAGAAGGCGAAGAACGAAGCCGCTTGCGAGCGGCGCAGTGCAGCGAAGAGCTCTCCGAATTCGCCGCTAGCTCCACGGTCCTTCTCAGCTGCGAGTAGCAGCGCTCGCAGTACACAGAGCTTCGCAAGGCCCGAAGAGCCGGAGGGAAGTATCGCACACGCAAATGTGCCGGGACAGAGACGTGTTCTACGGTGTCCCCTCTCGTCGTGCAGTTTGTGCCTCTGCTGCTTCTGCTGTTAGGAATCGCTCCTTGAAAGGCGAGCGAGAGCGTCCTTCCGGGTGCATTGCACTGAGTCGAGCGCTCGCTCGGGACTTTGCTCTCGCGGCCAAGGCAAGAGGGCGTGCTTGCCCGCAGAACCGAGAACACGCTGTTGGGCAGAGCTGCAGCTGACCGCTGGAGTTCAGCTCTCGCCGGACGGCAGAAGGCGAAGAACGAAGCCGCTTGCGAGCGGCGCAGTGCAGCGAAGAGCTCTCCGAATTCGCCGCTAGCTCCACTGTCCTTCTCAGCTGCGAGTAGCAGCGCTCGCAGTACACCGAGCTTCGCAAGGCCCGAAGAGCCGGAGGGAAGTATCGCACACGAAAATGCGCCGGGACAGAGACGTGTTCTACGGTGTCCCCTCTCGTCGTGCAGTTTGTGCCTCTGCTGCTTCTGCTGTTAGGAATCGCTCCTTGAAAGGCGAGCGAGAGCGTCCTTCCGGGTGCATTGCACTGAGTCGAGTGCTCGCTCGGGACTTTGCTCTCGCGGCCAAGGCAAGAGGGCGTGCTTGCCCGCAGAACCGAGAACACGCTGTTGGGCAGAGCTGCAGCTGACCGCTGGAGTTCAGCTCTCGCCGGACGGCAGAAGGCGAAGAACGAAGCCGCTTGCGAGCGGCGCAGTGCAGCGAAGAGCTCTCCGAATTCGCCGCTAGCTCCACGGTCCTTCTCAGCTGCGAGTAGCAGCGCTCGCAGTACACAGAGCTTCGCAAGGCCCGAAGAGCCGGAGGGAAGTATCGCACACGCAAATGCGCCGGGACAGAGACGTGTTCTACGTTGTCCCCTCTCGTCGTGCAGTTTGTGCCTCTGCTGCTTCTGCTGTTAGGAATCGCTCCTTGAAAGGCGAGCGAGAGCGTCCTTCCGGGTGCATTGCACTGAGTCGAGTGCTCGCTCGGGACTTTGCTCTCGCGGCCAAGGCAAGAGGGCGTGCTTGCCCGCAGAACCGAGAACACGCTGTTGGGCAGAGCTGCAGCTGACCGCTGGAGTTCAGCTCTCGCCGGACGGCAGAAGGCGAAGAACGAAGCCGCTTGCGAGCGGCGCAGTGCAGCGAAGAGCTCTCCGAATTCGCCGCTAGCTCCACGGTCCTTCTCAGCTGCGAGTAGCAGCGCTCGCAGTACACAGAGCTTCGCAAGGCCCGAAGAGCCGGAGGGAAGTATCGCACACGCAAATGTGCCGGGACAGAGACGTGTTCTACGTTGTCCCCTCTCGTCGTGCAGTTTGTGCCTCTGCTGCTTCTGCTGTTAGGAATCGCTCCTTGAAAGGCGAGCGAGAGCGTCCTTCCGGGTGCATTGCACTGAGTCGAGTGCTCGCTCGGGACTTTGCTCTCGCGGCCAAGGCAAGAGGGCGTGCTTGCCCGCAGAACCGAGAACACGCTGTTGGGCAGAGCTGCAACTGACCGCTGGAGTTCAGCTCTCGCCGGACGGCAGAAGGCGAAGAACGAAGCCGCTTGCGAGCGGCGCAGTGCAGCGAAGAGCTCTCCGAATTCGCCGCTAGCTCCACGGTCCTTCTCAGCTGCGAGTAGCAGCGCTCGCAGTACACAGAGCTTCGCAAGGCCCGAAGAGCCGGAGGGAAGTATCGCACACGAAAATGCGCCGGGACAGAGACGTGTTCTACGTTGTCCCCTCTCGTCGTGCAGTTTGTGCCTCTGCTGCTTCTGCTGTTAGGAATCGCTCCTTGAAAGGCGAGCGAGAGCGTCCTTCCGGGTGCATTGCACTGAGTCGAGTGCTCGCTCGGGACTTTGCTCTCGCGGCCAAGGCAAGAGGGCGTGCTTGCCCGCAGAACCGAGAACACGCTGTTGGGCAGAGCTGCAGCTGACCGCTGGAGTTCAGCTCTCGCCGGACGGCAGAAGGCGAAGAACGAAGCCGCTTGCGAGCGGCGCAGTGCAGCGAAGAGCTCTCCGAATTCGCCGCTAGCTCCACGGTCCTTCTCAGCTGCGAGTAGCAGCGCTCGCAGTACACAGAGCTTCGCAAGGCCCGAAGAGCCGGAGGGAAGTATCGCACACGCAAATGTGCCGGGACAGAGACGTGTTCTACGTTGTCCCCTCTCGTCGTGCAGTTTGTGCCTCTGCTGCTTCTGCTGTTAGGAATCGCTCCTTGAAAGGCGAGCGAGAGCGTCCTTCCGGGTGCATTGCACTGAGTCGAGTGCTCGCTCGGGACTTTGCTCTCGCGGCCAAGGCAAGAGGGCGTGCTTGCCCGCAGAACCGAGAACACGCTGTTGGGCAGAGCTGCAACTGACCGCTGGAGTTCAGCTCTCGCCGGACGGCAGAAGGCGAAGAACGAAGCCGCTTGCGAGCGGCGCAGTGCAGCGAAGAGCTCTCCGAATTCGCCGCTAGCTCCACGGTCCTTCTCAGCTGCGAGTAGCAGCGCTCGCAGTACACAGAGCTTCGCAAGGCCCGAAGAGCCGGAGGGAAGTATCGCACACGAAAATGCGCCGGGACAGAGACGTGTTCTACGTTGTCCCCTCTCGTCGTGCAGTTTGTGCCTCTGCTGCTTCTGCTGTTAGGAATCGCTCCTTGAAAGGCGAGCGAGAGCGTCCTTCCGGGTGCATTGCACTGAGTCGAGCGCTCGCTCGGGACTTTGCTCTCGCGGCCAAGGCAAGAGGGCGTGCTTGCCCGCAGAACCGAGAACACGCTGTTGGGCAGAGCTGCAGCTGACCGCTGGAGTTCAGCTCTCGCCGGACGGCAGAAGGCGAAGAACGAAGCCGCTTGCGAGCGGCGCAGTGCAGCGAAGAGCTCTCCGAATTCGCCGCTAGCTCCACGGTCCTTCTCAGCTGCGAGTAGCAGCGCTCGCAGTACACAGAGCTTCGCAAGGCCCGAAGAGCCGGAGGGAAGTATCGCACACGAAAATGCGCCGGGACAGAGACGTGTTCTACGTTGTCCCCTCTCGTCGTGCAGTTTGTGCCTCTGCTGCTTCTGCTGTTAGGAATCGCTCCTTGAAAGGCGAGCGAGAGCGTCCTTCCGGGTGCATTGCACTGAGTCGAGCGCTCGCTCGGGACTTTGCTCTCGCGGCCAAGGCAAGAGGGCGTGCTTGCCCGCAGAACCGAGAACACGCTGTTGGGCAGAGCTGCAGCTGACCGCCGGAGTTCAGCTCTCGCCGGACGGCAGAAGGCGAAGAACGAAGCCGCTTGCGAGCGGCGCAGTGCAGCGAAGAGCTCTCCGAATTCGCCGCTAGCTCCACGGTCCTTCTCAGCTGCGAGTAGCAGCGCTCGCAGTACACAGAGCTTCGCAAGGCCCGAAGAGCCGGAGGGAAGTATCGCACACGCAAATGCGCCGGGACAGAGACGTGTTCTACGTTGTCCCCTCTCGTCGTGCAGTTTGTGCCTCTGCTGCTTCTGCTGTTAGGAATCGCTCCTTGAAAGGCGAGCGAGAGCGTCCTTCCGGGTGCATTGCACTGAGTCGAGCGCTCGCTCGGGACTTTGCTCTCGCGGCCAAGGCAAGAGGGCGTGCTTGCCCGCAGAACCGAGAACACGCTGTTGGGCAGAGCTGCAGCTGACCGCCGGAGTTCAGCTCTCGCCGGACGGCAGAAGGCGAAGAACGAAGCCGCTTGCGAGCGGCGCAGTGCAGCGAAGAGCTCTCCGAATTCGCCGCTAGCTCCACGGTCCTTCTCAGCTGCGAGTAGCAGCGCTCGCAGTACACAGAGCTTCGCAAGGCCCGAAGACCCGGAGGGAAGTATCGCACACGAAAATGCGCCGGGACAGAGACGTGTTCTACGGTGTCCCCTCTCGTCGTGCAGTTTGTGCCTCTGCTGCTTCTGCTGTTAGGAATCGCTCCTTGAAAGGCGAGCGAGAGCGTCCTTCCGGGTGCATTGCACTGAGTCGAGTGCTCGCTCGGGACTTTGCTCTCGGGGCCAAGGCAAGAGGGCGTGCTTGCCCGCAGAACCGAGAACACGCTGTTGGGCAGAGCTGCAGCTGACCGCTGGAGTTCAGCTCTCGCCGGACGGCAGAAGGCGAAGAACGAAGCCGCTTGCGAGCGGCGCAGTGCAGCGAAGAGCTCTCCGAATTCGCCGCTAGCTCCACGGTCCTTCTCAGCTGCGAGTAGCTGCTCTCGCAGTACACAGAGCTTCGCAAGGCCCGAAGAGCCGGAGGGAAGTATCGCACACGCAAATGTGCCGGGACAGAGACGTGTTCTACGGTGTCCCCTCTCGTCGTGCAGTTTGTGCCTCTGCTGCTTCTGCTGTTAGGAATCGCTCCTTGAAAGGCGAGCGAGAGCGTCCTTCCGGGTGCATTGCACTGAGTCGAGTGCTCGCTCGGGACTTTGCTCTCGGGGCCAAGGCAAGAGGGCGTGCTTGCCCGCAGAACCGAGAACACGCTGTTGGGCAGAGCTGCAGCTGACCGCTGGAGTTCAGCTCTCGCCGGACGGCAGAAGGCGAAGAACGAAGCCGCTTGCGAGCGGCGCAGTGCAGCGAAGAGCTCTCCGAATTCGCCGCTAGCTCCACGGTCCTTCTCAGCTGCGAGTAGCAGCGCTCGCAGTACACAGAGCTTCGCAAGGCCCGAAGAGCCGGAGGGAAGTATCGCACACGCAAATGCGCCGGGACAGAGACGTGTTCTACGTTGTCCCCTCTCGTCGTGCAGTTTGTGCCTCTGCTGCTTCTGCTGTTAGGAATCGCTCCTTGAAAGGCGAGCGAGAGCGTCCTTCCGGGTGCATTGCACTGAGTCGAGTGCTCGCTCGGGACTTTGCTCTCGGGGCCAAGGCAAGAGGGCGTGCTTGCCCGCAGAACCGAGAACACGCTGTTGGGCAGAGCTGCAGCTGACCGCTGGAGTTCAGCTCTCGCCGGACGGCAGAAGGCGAAGAACGAAGCCGCTTGCGAGCGGCGCAGTGCAGCGAAGAGCTCTCCGAATTCGCCGCTAGCTCCACGGTCCTTCTCAGCTGCGAGTAGCAGCGCTCGCAGTACACAGAGCTTCGCAAGGCCCGAAGAGCCGGAGGGAAGTATCGCACACGCAAATGCGCCGGGACAGAGACGTGTTCTACGTTGTCCCCTCTCGTCGTGCAGTTTGTGCCTCTGCTGCTTCTGCTGTTAGGAATCGCTCCTTGAAAGGCGAGCGAGAGCGTCCTTCCGGGTGCATTGCACTGAGTCGAGTGCTCGCTCGGGACTTTGCTCTCGCGGCCAAGGCAAGAGGGCGTGCTTGCCCGCAGAACCGAGAACACGCTGTTGGGCAGAGCTGCAGCTGACCGCTGGAGTTCAGCTCTCGCCGGACGGCAGAAGGCGAAGAACGAAGCCGCTTGCGAGCGGCGCAGTGCAGCGAAGAGCTCTCCGAATTCGCCGCTAGCTCCACGGTCCTTCTCAGCTGCGAGTAGCAGCGCTCGCAGTACACAGAGCTTCGCAAGGCCCGAAGAGCCGGAGGGAAGTATCGCACACGCAAATGTGCCGGGACAGAGACGTGTTCTACGTTGTCCCCTCTCGTCGTGCAGTTTGTGCCTCTGCTGCTTCTGCTGTTAGGAATCGCTCCTTGAAAGGCGAGCGAGAGCGTCCTTCCGGGTGCATTGCACTGAGTCGAGTGCTCGCTCGGGACTTTGCTCTCGCGGCCAAGGCAAGAGGGCGTGCTTGCCCGCAGAACCGAGAACACGCTGTTGGGCAGAGCTGCAACTGACCGCTGGAGTTCAGCTCTCGCCGGACGGCAGAAGGCGAAGAACGAAGCCGCTTGCGAGCGGCGCAGTGCAGCGAAGAGCTCTCCGAATTCGCCGCTAGCTCCACGGTCCTTCTCAGCTGCGAGTAGCAGCGCTCGCAGTACACAGAGCTTCGCAAGGCCCGAAGAGCCGGAGGGAAGTATCGCACACGAAAATGCGCCGGGACAGAGACGTGTTCTACGTTGTCCCCTCTCGTCGTGCAGTTTGTGCCTCTGCTGCTTCTGCTGTTAGGAATCGCTCCTTGAAAGGCGAGCGAGAGCGTCCTTCCGGGTGCATTGCACTGAGTCGAGTGCTCGCTCGGGACTTTGCTCTCGCGGCCAAGGCAAGAGGGCGTGCTTGCCCGCAGAACCGAGAACACGCTGTTGGGCAGAGCTGCAGCTGACCGCTGGAGTTCAGCTCTCGCCGGACGGCAGAAGGCGAAGAACGAAGCCGCTTGCGAGCGGCGCAGTGCAGCGAAGAGCTCTCCGAATTCGCCGCTAGCTCCACGGTCCTTCTCAGCTGCGAGTAGCAGCGCTCGCAGTACACAGAGCTTCGCAAGGCCCGAAGAGCCGGAGGGAAGTATCGCACACGAAAATGCGCCGGGACAGAGACGTGTTCTACGTTGTCCCCTCTCGTCGTGCAGTTTGTGCCTCTGCTGCTTCTGCTGTTAGGAATCGCTCCTTGAAAGGCGAGCGAGAGCGTCCTTCCGGGTGCATTGCACTGAGTCGAGTGCTCGCTCGGGACTTTGCTCTCGCGGCCAAGGCAAGAGGGCGTGCTTGCCCGCAGAACCGAGAACACGCTGTTGGGCAGAGCTGCAGCTGACCGCTGGAGTTCAGCTCTCGCCGGACGGCAGAAGGCGAAGAACGAAGCCGCTTGCGAGCGGCGCAGTGCAGCGAAGAGCTCTCCGAATTCGCCGCTAGCTCCACGGTCCTTCTCAGCTGCGAGTAGCAGCGCTCGCAGTACACAGAGCTTCGCAAGGCCCGAAGAGCCGGAGGGAAGTATCGCACAC
This sequence comes from Sturnus vulgaris, assembly GCF_052056855.1. NCBI lineage: Eukaryota > Metazoa > Chordata > Aves > Passeriformes > Sturnidae > Sturnus > Sturnus vulgaris. The sequence goes on from NW_028276522.1 coordinate 50,912, forward strand.
GCAAATGTGCCGGGACAGAGACGTGTTCTACGTTGTCCCCTCTCGTCGTGCAGTTTGTGCCTCTGCTGCTTCTGCTGTTAGGAATCGCTCCTTGAAAGGCGAGCGAGAGCGTCCTTCCGGGTGCATTGCACTGAGTCGAGCGCTCGCTCGGGACTTTGCTCTCGCGGCCAAGGCAAGAGGGCGTGCTTGCCCGCAGAACCGAGAACACGCTGTTGGGCAGAGCTGCAACTGACCGCTGGAGTTCAGCTCTCGCCGGACGGCAGAAGGCGAAGAACGAAGCCGCTTGCGAGCGGCGCAGTGCAGCGAAGAGCTCTCCGAATTCGCCGCTAGCTCCACGGTCCTTCTCAGCTGCGAGTAGCAGCGCTCGCAGTACACAGAGCTTCGCAAGGCCCGAAGAGCCGGAGGGAAGTATCGCACACGAAAATGCGCCGGGACAGAGACGTGTTCTACGTTGTCCCCTCTCGTCGTGCAGTTTGTGCCTCTGCTGCTTCTGCTGTTAGGAATCGCTCCTTGAAAGGCGAGCGAGAGCGTCCTTCCGGGTGCATTGCACTGAGTCGAGCGCTCGCTCGGGACTTTGCTCTCGCGGCCAAGGCAAGAGGGCGTGCTTGCCCGCAGAACCGAGAACACGCTGTTGGGCAGAGCTGCAGCTGACCGCTGGAGTTCAGCTCTCGCCGGACGGCAGAAGGCGAAGAACGAAGCCGCTTGCGAGCGGCGCAGTGCAGCGAAGAGCTCTCCGAATTCGCCGCTAGCTCCACGGTCCTTCTCAGCTGCGAGTAGCAGCGCTCGCAGTACACAGAGCTTCGCAAGGCCCGAAGAGCCGGAGGGAAGTATCGCACACGAAAATGCGCCGGGACAGAGACGTGTTCTACGTTGTCCCCTCTCGTCGTGCAGTTTGTGCCTCTGCTGCTTCTGCTGTTAGGAATCGCTCCTTGAAAGGCGAGCGAGAGCGTCCTTCCGGGTGCATTGCACTGAGTCGAGCGCTCGCTCGGGACTTTGCTCTCGCGGCCAAGGCAAGAGGGCGTGCTTGCCCGCAGAACCGAGAACACGCTGTTGGGCAGAGCTGCAGCTGACCGCCGGAGTTCAGCTCTCGCCGGACGGCAGAAGGCGAAGAACGAAGCCGCTTGCGAGCGGCGCAGTGCAGCGAAGAGCTCTCCGAATTCGCCGCTAGCTCCACGGTCCTTCTCAGCTGCGAGTAGCAGCGCTCGCAGTACACAGAGCTTCGCAAGGCCCGAAGAGCCGGAGGGAAGTATCGCACACGAAAACGCGCCGGGACAGAGACGTGTTCTACGTTGTCCCCTCTCGTCGTGCAGTTTGTGCCTCTGCTGCTTCTGCTGTTAGGAATCGCTCCTTGAAAGGCGAGCGAGAGCGTCCTTCCGGGTGCATTGCACTGAGTCGAGCGCTCGCTCGGGACTTTGCTCTCGCGGCCAAGGCAAGAGGGCGTGCTTGCCCGCAGAACCGAGAACACGCTGTTGGGCAGAGCTGCAGCTGACCGCCGGAGTTCAGCTCTCGCCGGACGGCAGAAGGCGAAGAACGAAGCCGCTTGCGAGCGGCGCAGTGCAGCGAAGAGCTCTCCGAATTCGCCGCTAGCTCCACGGTCCTTCTCAGCTGCGAGTAGCAGCGCTCGCAGTACACAGAGCTTCGCAAGGCCCGAAGACCCGGAGGGAAGTATCGCACACGAAAATGCGCCGGGACAGAGACGTGTTCTACGGTGTCCCCTCTCGTCGTGCAGTTTGTGCCTCTGCTGCTTCTGCTGTTAGGAATCGCTCCTTGAAAGGCGAGCGAGAGCGTCCTTCCGGGTGCATTGCACTGAGTCGAGTGCTCGCTCGGGACTTTGCTCTCGGGGCCAAGGCAAGAGGGCGTGCTTGCCCGCAGAACCGAGAACACGCTGTTGGGCAGAGCTGCAGCTGACCGCTGGAGTTCAGCTCTCGCCGGACGGCAGAAGGCGAAGAACGAAGCCGCTTGCGAGCGGCGCAGTGCAGCGAAGAGCTCTCCGAATTCGCCGCTAGCTCCACGGTCCTTCTCAGCTGCGAGTAGCTGCTCTCGCAGTACACAGAGCTTCGCAAGGCCCGAAGAGCCGGAGGGAAGTATCGCACACGCAAATGTGCCGGGACAGAGACGTGTTCTACGGTGTCCCCTCTCGTCGTGCAGTTTGTGCCTCTGCTGCTTCTGCTGTTAGGAATCGCTCCTTGAAAGGCGAGCGAGAGCGTCCTTCCGGGTGCATTGCACTGAGTCGAGTGCTCGCTCGGGACTTTGCTCTCGGGGCCAAGGCAAGAGGGCGTGCTTGCCCGCAGAACCGAGAACACGCTGTTGGGCAGAGCTGCAGCTGACCGCTGAAGTTCAGCTCTCGCCGGACGGCAGAAGGCGAAGAACGAAGCCGCTTGCGAGCGGCGCAGTGCAGCGAAGAGCTCTCCGAATTCGCCGCTAGCTCCACGGTCCTTCTCAGCTGCGAGTAGCAGCGCTCGCAGTACACAGAGCTTCGCAAGGCCCGAAGAGCCGGAGGGAAGTATCGCACACGCAAATGCGCCGGGACAGAGACGTGTTCTACGTTGTCTCCTCTCGTCGTGCAGTTTGTGCCTCTGCTGCTTCTGCTGTTAGGAATCGCTCCTTGAAAGGCGAGCGAGAGCGTCCTTCCGGGTGCATTGCACTGAGTCGAGTGCTCGCTCGGGACTTTGCTCTCGCGGCCAAGGCAAGAGGGCGTGCTTGCCCGCAGAACCGAGAACACGCTGTTGGGCAGAGCTGCAGCTGACCGCTGGAGTTCAGCTCTCGCCGGACGGCAGAAGGCGAAGAACGAAGCCGCTTGCGAGCGGCGCAGTGCAGCGAAGAGCTCTCCGAATTCGCCGCTAGCTCCACGGTCCTTCTCAGCTGCGAGTAGCAGCGCTCGCAGTACACAGAGCTTCGCAAGGCCCGAAGAGCCGGAGGGAAGTATCGCACACGAAAACGCGCCGGGACAGAGACGTGTTCTACGTTGTCCCCTCTCGTCGTGCAGTTTGTGCCTCTGCTGCTTCTGCTGTTAGGAATCGCTCCTTGAAAGGCGAGCGAGAGCGTCCTTCCGGGTGCATTGCACTGAGTCGAGTGCTCGCTCGGGACTTTGCTCTCGCGGCCAAGGCAAGAGGGCGTGCTTGCCCGCAGAACCGAGAACACGCTGTTGGGCAGAGCTGCAACTGACCGCTGGAGTTCAGCTCTCGCCGGACGGCAGAAGGCGAAGAACGAAGCCGCTTGCGAGCGGCGCAGTGCAGCGAAGAGCTCTCCGAATTCGCCGCTAGCTCCACGGTCCTTCTCAGCTGCGAGTAGCAGCGCTCGCAGTACACAGAGCTTCGCAAGGCCCGAAGAGCCGGAGGGAAGTATCGCACACGGAAATGCGCCGGGACAGAGACGTGTTCTACGTTGTCCCCTCTCGTCGTGCAGTTTGTGCCTCTGCTGCTTCTGCTGTTAGGAATCGCTCCTTGAAAGGCGAGCGAGAGCGTCCTTCCGGGTGCATTGCACTGAGTCGAGTGCTCGCTCGGGACTTTGCTCTCGCGGCCAAGGCAAGAGGGCGTGCTTGCCCGCAGAACCGAGAACACGCTGTTGGGCAGAGCTGCAACTGACCGCTGGAGTTCAGCTCTCGCCGGACGGCAGAAGGCGAAGAACGAAGCCGCTTGCGAGCGGCGCAGTGCAGCGAAGAGCTCTCCGAATTCGCCGCTAGCTCCACGGTCCTTCTCAGCTGCGAGTAGCAGCGCTCGCAGTACACAGAGCTTCGCAAGGCCCGAAGAGCCGGAGGGAAGTATCGCACACGGAAATGCGCCGGGACAGAGACGTGTTCTACGTTGTCCCCTCTCGTCGTGCAGTTTGTGCCTCTGCTGCTTCTGCTGTTAGGAATCGCTCCTTGAAAGGCGAGCGAGAGCGTCCTTCCGGGTGCATTGCACTGAGTCGAGTGCTCGCTCGGGACTTTGCTCTCGCGGCCAAGGCAAGAGGGCGTGCTTGCCCGCAGAACCGAGAACACGCTGTTGGGCAGAGCTGCAACTGACCGCTGGAGTTCAGCTCTCGCCGGACGGCAGAAGGCGAAGAACGAAGCCGCTTGCGAGCGGCGCAGTGCAGCGAAGAGCTCTCCGAATTCGCCGCTAGCTCCACGGTCCTTCTCAGCTGCGAGTAGCAGCGCTCGCAGTACACAGAGCTTCGCAAGGCCCGAAGAGCCGGAGGGAAGTATCGCACACGAAAATGCGCCGGGACAGAGACGTGTTCTACGTTGTCCCCTCTCGTCGTGCAGTTTGTGCCTCTGCTGCTTCTGCTGTTAGGAATCGCTCCTTGAAAGGCGAGCGAGAGCGTCCTTCCGGGTGCATTGCACTGAGTCGAGTGCTCGCTCGGGACTTTGCTCTCGCGGCCAAGGCAAGAGGGCGTGCTTGCCCGCAGAACCGAGAACACGCTGTTGGGCAGAGCTGCAACTGACCGCTGGAGTTCAGCTCTCGCCGGACGGCAGAAGGCGAAGAACGAAGCCGCTTGCGAGCGGCGCAGTGCAGCGAAGAGCTCTCCGAATTCGCCGCTAGCTCCACGGTCCTTCTCAGCTGCGAGTAGCTGCTCTCGCAGTACACAGAGCTTCGCAAGGCCCGAAGAGCCGGAGGGAAGTATCGCACACGCAAATGCGCCGGGACAGAGACGTGTTCTACGTTGTCCCCTCTCGTCGTGCAGTTTGTGCCTCTGCTGCTTCTGCTGTTAGGAATCGCTCCTTGAAAGGCGAGCGAGAGCGTCCTTCCGGGTGCATTGCACTGAGTCGAGTGCTCGCTCGGGACTTTGCTCTCGCGGCCAAGGCAAGAGGGCGTGCTTGCCCGCAGAACCGAGAACACGCTGTTGGGCAGAGCTGCAGCTGACCGCCGGAGTTCAGCTCTCGCCGGACGGCAGAAGGCGAAGAACGAAGCCGCTTGCGAGCGGCGCAGTGCAGCGAAGAGCTCTCCGAATTCGCCGCTAGCTCCACGGTCCTTCTCAGCTGCGAGTAGCTGCTCTCGCAGTACACAGAGCTTCGCAAGGCCCGAAGAGCCGGAGGGAAGTATCGCACACGCAAATGCGCCGGGACAGAGACGTGTTCTACGGTGTCCCCTCTCGTCGTGCAGTTTGTGCCTCTGCTGCTTCTGCTGTTAGGAATCGCTCCTTGAAAGGCGAGCGAGAGCGTCCTTCCGGGTGCATTGCACTGAGTCGAGTGCTCGCTCGGGACTTTGCTCTCGCGGCCAAGGCAAGAGGGCGTGCTTGCCCGCAGAACCGAGAACACGCTGTTGGGCAGAGCTGCAGCTGACCGCCGGAGTTCAGCTCTCGCCGGACGGCAGAAGGCGAAGAACGAAGCCGCTTGCGAGCGGCGCAGTGCAGCGAAGAGCTCTCCGAATTCGCCGCTAGCTCCACGGTCCTTCTCAGCTGCGTGTAGCAGCGCTCGCAGTACACAGAGCTTCGCAAGGCCCGAAGAGCCGGAGGGAAGTATCGCACACGCAAATGCGCCGGGACAGAGACGTGTTCTACGGTGTCCCCTCTCGTCGTGCAGTTTGTGCCTCTGCTGCTTCTGCTGTTAGGAATCGCTCCTTGAAAGGCGAGCGAGAGCGTCCTTCCGGGTGCATTGCACTGAGTCGAGTGCTCGCTCGGGACTTTGCTCTCGGGGCCAAGGCAAGAGGGCGTGCTTGCCCGCAGAACCGAGAACACGCTGTTGGGCAGAGCTGCAGCTGACCGCTGAAGTTCAGCTCTCGCCGGACGGCAGAAGGCGAAGAACGAAGCCGCTTGCGAGCGGCGCAGTGCAGCGAAGAGCTCTCCGAATTCGCCGCTAGCTCCACGGTCCTTCTCAGCTGCGAGTAGCAGCGCTCGCAGTACACAGAGCTTCGCAAGGCCCGAAGAGCCGGAGGGAAGTATCGCACACGCAAATGCGCCGGGACAGAGACGTGTTCTACGTTGTCCCCTCTCGTCGTGCAGTTTGTGCCTCTGCTGCTTCTGCTGTTAGGAATCGCTCCTTGAAAGGCGAGCGAGAGCGTCCTTCCGGGTGCATTGCACTGAGTCGAGTGCTCGCTCGGGACTTTGCTCTCGCGGCCAAGGCAAGAGGGCGTGCTTGCCCGCAGAACCGAGAACACGCTGTTGGGCAGAGCTGCAGCTGACCGCTGGAGTTCAGCTCTCGCCGGACGGCAGAAGGCGAAGAACGAAGCCGCTTGCGAGCGGCGCAGTGCAGCGAAGAGCTCTCCGAATTCGCCGCTAGCTCCACGGTCCTTCTCAGCTGCGAGTAGCAGCGCTCGCAGTACACAGAGCTTCGCAAGGCCCGAAGAGCCGGAGGGAAGTATCGCACACGAAAATGCGCCGGGACAGAGACGTGTTCTACGTTGTCCCCTCTCGTCGTGCAGTTTGTGCCTCTGCTGCTTCTGCTGTTAGGAATCGCTCCTTGAAAGGCGAGCGAGAGCGTCCTTCCGGGTGCATTGCACTGAGTCGAGTGCTCGCTCGGGACTTTGCTCTCGCGGCCAAGGCAAGAGGGCGTGCTTGCCCGCAGAACCGAGAACACGCTGTTGGGCAGAGCTGCAACTGACCGCTGGAGTTCAGCTCTCGCCGGACGGCAGAAGGCGAAGAACGAAGCCGCTTGCGAGCGGCGCAGTGCAGCGAAGAGCTCTCCGAATTCGCCGCTAGCTCCACGGTCCTTCTCAGCTGCGAGTAGCAGCGCTCGCAGTACACAGAGCTTCGCAAGGCCCGAAGAGCCGGAGGGAAGTATCGCACACGCAAATGCGCCGGGACAGAGACGTGTTCTACGTTGTCCCCTCTCGTCGTGCAGTTTGTGCCTCTGCTGCTTCTGCTGTTAGGAATCGCTCCTTGAAAGGCGAGCGAGAGCGTCCTTCCGGGTGCATTGCACTGAGTCGAGTGCTCGCTCGGGACTTTGCTCTCGCGGCCAAGGCAAGAGGGCGTGCTTGCCCGCAGAACCGAGAACACGCTGTTGGGCAGAGCTGCAACTGACCGCTGGAGTTCAGCTCTCGCCGGACGGCAGAAGGCGAAGAACGAAGCCGCTTGCGAGCGGCGCAGTGCAGCGAAGAGCTCTCCGAATTCGCCGCTAGCTCCACGGTCCTTCTCAGCTGCGAGTAGCAGCGCTCGCAGTACACAGAGCTTCGCAAGGCCCGAAGAGCCGGAGGGAAGTATCGCACACGAAAATGCGCCGGGACAGAGACGTGTTCTACGTTGTCCCCTCTCGTCGTGCAGTTTGTGCCTCTGCTGCTTCTGCTGTTAGGAATCGCTCCTTGAAAGGCGAGCGAGAGCGTCCTTCCGGGTGCATTGCACTGAGTCGAGTGCTCGCTCGGGACTTTGCTCTCGCGGCCAAGGCAAGAGGGCGTGCTTGCCCGCAGAACCGAGAACACGCTGTTGGGCAGAGCTGCAACTGACCGCTGGAGTTCAGCTCTCGCCGGACGGCAGAAGGCGAAGAACGAAGCCGCTTGCGAGCGGCGCAGTGCAGCGAAGAGCTCTCCGAATTCGCCGCTAGCTCCACGGTCCTTCTCAGCTGCGAGTAGCAGCGCTCGCAGTACACAGAGCTTCGCAAGGCCCGAAGAGCCGGAGGGAAGTATCGCACACGAAAATGCGCCGGGACAGAGACGTGTTCTACGTTGTCCCCTCTCGTCGTGCAGTTTGTGCCTCTGCTGCTTCTGCTGTTAGGAATCGCTCCTTGAAAGGCGAGCGAGAGCGTCCTTCCGGGTGCATTGCACTGAGTCGAGTGCTCGCTCGGGACTTTGCTCTCGCGGCCAAGGCAAGAGGGCGTGCTTGCCCGCAGAACCGAGAACACGCTGTTGGGCAGAGCTGCAACTGACCGCTGGAGTTCAGCTCTCGCCGGACGGCAGAAGGCGAAGAACGAAGCCGCTTGCGAGCGGCGCAGTGCAGCGAAGAGCTCTCCGAATTCGCCGCTAGCTCCACGGTCCTTCTCAGCTGCGAGTAGCTGCTCTCGCAGTACACAGAGCTTCGCAAGGCCCGAAGAGCCGGAGGGAAGTATCGCACACGCAAATGCGCCGGGACAGAGACGTGTTCTACGTTGTCCCCTCTCGTCGTGCAGTTTGTGCCTCTGCTGCTTCTGCTGTTAGGAATCGCTCCTTGAAAGGCGAGCGAGAGCGTCCTTCCGGGTGCATTGCACTGAGTCGAGTGCTCGCTCGGGACTTTGCTCTCGCGGCCAAGGCAAGAGGGCGTGCTTGCCCGCAGAACCGAGAACACGCTGTTGGGCAGAGCTGCAGCTGACCGCCGGAGTTCAGCTCTCGCCGGACGGCAGAAGGCGAAGAACGAAGCCGCTTGCGAGCGGCGCAGTGCAGCGAAGAGCTCTCCGAATTCGCCGCTAGCTCCACGGTCCTTCTCAGCTGCGAGTAGCTGCTCTCGCAGTACACAGAGCTTCGCAAGGCCCGAAGAGCCGGAGGGAAGTATCGCACACGCAAATGCGCCGGGACAGAGACGTGTTCTACGGTGTCCCCTCTCGTCGTGCAGTTTGTGCCTCTGCTGCTTCTGCTGTTAGGAATCGCTCCTTGAAAGGCGAGCGAGAGCGTCCTTCCGGGTGCATTGCACTGAGTCGAGTGCTCGCTCGGGACTTTGCTCTCGCGGCCAAGGCAAGAGGGCGTGCTTGCCCGCAGAACCGAGAACACGCTGTTGGGCAGAGCTGCAGCTGACCGCCGGAGTTCAGCTCTCGCCGGACGGCAGAAGGCGAAGAACGAAGCCGCTTGCGAGCGGCGCAGTGCAGCGAAGAGCTCTCCGAATTCGCCGCTAGCTCCACGGTCCTTCTCAGCTGCGAGTAGCAGCGCTCGCAGTACACAGAGCTTCGCAAGGCCCGAAGAGCCGGAGGGAAGTATCGCACACGCAAATGCGCCGGGACAGAGACGTGTTCTACGGTGTCCCCTCTCGTCGTGCAGTTTGTGCCTCTGCTGCTTCTGCTGTTAGGAATCGCTCCTTGAAAGGCGAGCGAGAGCGTCCTTCCGGGTGCATTGCACTGAGTCGAGTGCTCGCTCGGGACTTTGCTCTCGGGGCCAAGGCAAGAGGGCGTGCTTGCCCGCAGAACCGAGAACACGCTGTTGGGCAGAGCTGCAGCTGACCGCTGAAGTTCAGCTCTCGCCGGACGGCAGAAGGCGAAGAACGAAGCCGCTTGCGAGCGGCGCAGTGCAGCGAAGAGCTCTCCGAATTCGCCGCTAGCTCCACGGTCCTTCTCAGCTGCGAGTAGCAGCGCTCGCAGTACACAGAGCTTCGCAAGGCCCGAAGAGCCGGAGGGAAGTATCGCACACGCAAATGCGCCGGGACAGAGACGTGTTCTACGTTGTCCCCTCTCGTCGTGCAGTTTGTGCCTCTGCTGCTTCTGCTGTTAGGAATCGCTCCTTGAAAGGCGAGCGAGAGCGTCCTTCCGGGTGCATTGCACTGAGTCGAGTGCTCGCTCGGGACTTTGCTCTCGCGGCCAAGGCAAGAGGGCGTGCTTGCCCGCAGAACCGAGAACACGCTGTTGGGCAGAGCTGCAGCTGACCGCTGGAGTTCAGCTCTCGCCGGACGGCAGAAGGCGAAGAACGAAGCCGCTTGCGAGCGGCGCAGTGCAGCGAAGAGCTCTCCGAATTCGCCGCTAGCTCCACGGTCCTTCTCAGCTGCGAGTAGCAGCGCTCGCAGTACACAGAGCTTCGCAAGGCCCGAAGAGCCGGAGGGAAGTATCGCACACGCAAATGCGCCGGGACAGAGACGTGTTCTACGTTGTCCCCTCTCGTCGTGCAGTTTGTGCCTCTGCTGCTTCTGCTGTTAGGAATCGCTCCTTGAAAGGCGAGCGAGAGCGTCCTTCCGGGTGCATTGCACTGAGTCGAGTGCTCGCTCGGGACTTTGCTCTCGCGGCCAAGGCAAGAGGGCGTGCTTGCCCGCAGAACCGAGAACACGCTGTTGGGCAGAGCTGCAACTGACCGCTGGAGTTCAGCTCTCGCCGGACGGCAGAAGGCGAAGAACGAAGCCGCTTGCGAGCGGCGCAGTGCAGCGAAGAGCTCTCCGAATTCGCCGCTAGCTCCACGGTCCTTCTCAGCTGCGAGTAGCAGCGCTCGCAGTACACAGAGCTTCGCAAGGCCCGAAGAGCCGGAGGGAAGTATCGCACACGAAAATGCGCCGGGACAGAGACGTGTTCTACGTTGTCCCCTCTCGTCGTGCAGTTTGTGCCTCTGCTGCTTCTGCTGTTAGGAATCGCTCCTTGAAAGGCGAGCGAGAGCGTCCTTCCGGGTGCATTGCACTGAGTCGAGTGCTCGCTCGGGACTTTGCTCTCGCGGCCAAGGCAAGAGGGCGTGCTTGCCCGCAGAACCGAGAACACGCTGTTGGGCAGAGCTGCAACTGACCGCTGGAGTTCAGCTCTCGCCGGACGGCAGAAGGCGAAGAACGAAGCCGCTTGCGAGCGGCGCAGTGCAGCGAAGAGCTCTCCGAATTCGCCGCTAGCTCCACGGTCCTTCTCAGCTGCGAGTAGCAGCGCTCGCAGTACACAGAGCTTCGCAAGCCCCGAAGAGCCGGAGGGAAGTATCGCTCACGAAAATGCGCCGGGACAGAGACGTGTTCTACGTTGTCCCCTCTCGTCGTGCAGTTTGTGCCTCTGCTGCTTCTGCTGTTAGGAATCGCTCCTTGAAAGGCGAGCGAGAGCGTCCTTCCGGGTGCATTGCACTGAGTCGAGTGCTCGCTCGGGACTTTGCTCTCGCGGCCAAGGCAAGAGGGCGTGCTTGCCCGCAGAACCGAGAACACGCTGTTGGGCAGAGCTGCAACTGACCGCTGGAGTTCAGCTCTCGCCGGACGGCAGAAGGCGAAGAACGAAGCCGCTTGCGAGCGGCGCAGTGCAGCGAAGAGCTCTCCGAATTCGCCGCTAGCTCCACGGTCCTTCTCAGCTGCGAGTAGCAGCGCTCGCAGTACACAGAGCTTCGCAAGGCCCGAAGAGCCGGAGGGAAGTATCGCACACGAAAATGCGCCGGGACAGAGACGTGTTCTACGTTGTCCCCTCTCGTCGTGCAGTTTGTGCCTCTGCTGCTTCTGCTGTTAGGAATCGCTCCTTGAAAGGCGAGCGAGAGCGTCCTTCCGGGTGCATTGCACTGAGTCGAGTGCTCGCTCGGGACTTTGCTCTCGCGGCCAAGGCAAGAGGGCGTGCTTGCCCGCAGAACCGAGAACACGCTGTTGGGCAGAGCTGCAACTGACCGCTGGAGTTCAGCTCTCGCCGGACGGCAGAAGGCGAAGAACGAAGCCGCTTGCGAGCGGCGCAGTGCAGCGAAGAGCTCTCCGAATTCGCCGCTAGCTCCACGGTCCTTCTCAGCTGCGAGTAGCAGCGCTCGCAGTACACAGAGCTTCGCAAGGCCCGAAGAGCCGGAGGGAAGTATCGCACACGAAAATGCGCCGGGACAGAGACGTGTTCTACGTTGTCCCCTCTCGTCGTGCAGTTTGTGCCTCTGCTGCTTCTGCTGTTAGGAATCGCTCCTTGAAAGGCGAGCGAGAGCGTCCTTCCGGGTGCATTGCACTGAGTCGAGTGCTCGCTCGGGACTTTGCTCTCGCGGCCAAGGCAAGAGGGCGTGCTTGCCCGCAGAACCGAGAACACGCTGTTGGGCAGAGCTGCAACTGACCGCTGGAGTTCAGCTCTCGCCGGACGGCAGAAGGCGAAGAACGAAGCCGCTTGCGAGCGGCGCAGTGCAGCGAAGAGCTCTCCGAATTCGCCGCTAGCTCCACGGTCCTTCTCAGCTGCGAGTAGCTGCTCTCGCAGTACACAGAGCTTCGCAAGGCCCGAAGAGCCGGAGGGAAGTATCGCACACGCAAATGCGCCGGGACAGAGACGTGTTCTACGTTGTCCCCTCTCGTCGTGCAGTTTGTGCCTCTGCTGCTTCTGCTGTTAGGAATCGCTCCTTGAAAGGCGAGCGAGAGCGTCCTTCCGGGTGCATTGCACTGAGTCGAGTGCTCGCTCGGGACTTTGCTCTCGCGGCCAAGGCAAGAGGGCGTGCTTGCCCGCAGAACCGAGAACACGCTGTTGGGCAGAGCTGCAGCTGACCGCCGGAGTTCAGCTCTCGCCGGACGGCAGAAGGCGAAGAACGAAGCCGCTTGCGAGCGGCGCAGTGCAGCGAAGAGCTCTCCGAATTCGCCGCTAGCTCCACGGTCCTTCTCAGCTGCGAGTAGCTGCTCTCGCAGTACACAGAGCTTCGCAAGGCCCGAAGAGCCGGAGGGAAGTATCGCACACGCAAATGCGCCGGGACAGAGACGTGTTCTACGGTGTCCCCTCTCGTCGTGCAGTTTGTGCCTCTGCTGCTTCTGCTGTTAGGAATCGCTCCTTGAAAGGCGAGCGAGAGCGTCCTTCCGGGTGCATTGCACTGAGTCGAGTGCTCGCTCGGGACTTTGCTCTCGCGGCCAAGGCAAGAGGGCGTGCTTGCCCGCAGAACCGAGAACACGCTGTTGGGCAGAGCTGCAGCTGACCGCCGGAGTTCAGCTCTCGCCGGACGGCAGAAGGCGAAGAACGAAGCCGCTTGCGAGCGGCGCAGTGCAGCGAAGAGCTCTCCGAATTCGCCGCTAGCTCCACGGTCCTTCTCAGCTGCGAGTAGCAGCGCTCGCAGTACACAGAGCTTCGCAAGGCCCGAAGAGCCGGAGGGAAGTATCGCACACGCAAATGCGCCGGGACAGAGACGTGTTCTACGGTGTCCCCTCTCGTCGTGCAGTTTGTGCCTCTGCTGCTTCTGCTGTTAGGAATCGCTCCTTGAAAGGCGAGCGAAAGCGTCCTTCCGGGTGCATTGCACTGAGTCGAGTGCTCGCTCGGGACTTTGCTCTCGCGGCCAAGGCAAGAGGGCGTGCTTGCCCGCAGAACCGAGAACACGCTGTTGGGCAGAGCTGCAGCTGACCGCTGGAGTTCAGCTCTCGCCGGACGGCAGAAGGCGAAGAACGAAGCCGCTTGCGAGCGGCGCAGTGCAGCGAAGAGCTCTCCGAATTCGCCGCTAGCTCCACGGTCCTTCTCAGCTGCGAGTAGCAGCGCTCGCAGTACACAGAGCTTCGCAAGGCCCGAAGAGCCGGAGGGAAGTATCGCACACGAAAATGCGCCGGGACAGAGACGTGTTCTACGTTGTCCCCTCTCGTCGTGCAGTTTGTGCCTCTGCTGCTTCTGCTGTTAGGAATCGCTCCTTGAAAGGCGAGCGAGAGCGTCCTTCCGGGTGCATTGCACTGAGTCGAGTGCTCGCTCGGGACTTTGCTCTCGGGGCCAAGGCAAGAGGGCGTGCTTGCCCGCAGAACCGAGAACACGCTGTTGGGCAGAGCTGCAGCTGACCGCTGGAGTTCAGCTCTCGCCGGACGGCAGAAGGCGAAGAACGAAGCCGCTTGCGAGCGGCGCAGTGCAGCGAAGAGCTCTCCGAATTCGCCGCTAGCTCCACGGTCCTTCTCAGCTGCGAGTAGCAGCGCTCGCAGTACACAGAGCTTCGCAAGCCCCGAAGAGCCGGAGGGAAGTATCGCTCACGAAAATGTGCCGGGACAGAGACGTGTTCTACGTTGTCCCCTCTCGTCGTGCAGTTTGTGCCTCTGCTGCTTCTGCTGTTAGGAATCGCTCCTTGAAAGGCGAGCGAGAGCGTCCTTCCGGGTGCATTGCACTGAGTCGAGTGCTCGCTCGGGACTTTGCTCTCGCGGCCAAGGCAAGAGGGCGTGCTTGCCCGCAGAACCGAGAACACGCTGTTGGGCAGAGCTGCAACTGACCGCTGGAGTTCAGCTCTCGCCGGACGGCAGAAGGCGAAGAACGAAGCCGCTTGCGAGCGGCGCAGTGCAGCGAAGAGCTCTCCGAATTCGCCGCTAGCTCCACGGTCCTTCTCAGCTGCGAGTAGCAGCGCTCGCAGTACACAGAGCTTCGCAAGGCCCGAAGAGCCGGAGGGAAGTATCGCTCACGAAAATGCGCCGGGACAGAGACGTGTTCTACGTTGTCCCCTCTCGTCGTGCAGTTTGTGCCTCTGCTGCTTCTGCTGTTAGGAATCGCTCCTTGAAAGGCGAGCGAGAGCGTCCTTCCGGGTGCATTGCACTGAGTCGAGTGCTCGCTCGGGACTTTGCTCTCGCGGCCAAGGCAAGAGGGCGTGCTTGCCCGCAGAACCGAGAACACGCTGTTGGGCAGAGCTGCAACTGACCGCTGGAGTTCAGCTCTCGCCGGACGGCAGAAGGCGAAGAACGAAGCCGCTTGCGAGCGGCGCAGTGCAGCGAAGAGCTCTCCGAATTCGCCGCTAGCTCCACGGTCCTTCTCAGCTGCGAGTAGCAGCGCTCGCAGTACACAGAGCTTCGCAAGGCCCGAAGAGCCGGAGGGAAGTATCGCTCACGAAAATGCGCCGGGACAGAGACGTGTTCTACGTTGTCCCCTCTCGTCGTGCAGTTTGTGCCTCTGCTGCTTCTGCTGTTAGGAATCGCTCCTTGAAAGGCGAGCGAGAGCGTCCTTCCGGGTGCATTGCACTGAGTCGAGTGCTCGCTCGGGACTTTGCTCTCGCGGCCAAGGCAAGAGGGCGTGCTTGCCCGCAGAACCGAGAACACGCTGTTGGGCAGAGCTGCAACTGACCGCTGGAGTTCAGCTCTCGCCGGACGGCAGAAGGCGAAGAACGAAGCCGCTTGCGAGCGGCGCAGTGCAGCGAAGAGCTCTCCGAATTCGCCGCTAGCTCCACGGTCCTTCTCAGCTGCGAGTAGCAGCGCTCGCAGTACACAGAGCTTCGCAAGGCCCGAAGAGCCGGAGGGAAGTATCGCACACGAAAATGCGCCGGGACAGAGACGTGTTCTACGTTGTCCCCTCTCGTCGTGCAGTTTGTGCCTCTGCTGCTTCTGCTGTTAGGAATCGCTCCTTGAAAGGCGAGCGAGAGCGTCCTTCCGGGTGCATTGCACTGAGTCGAGTGCTCGCTCGGGACTTTGCTCTCGCGGCCAAGGCAAGAGGGCGTGCTTGCCCGCAGAACCGAGAACACGCTGTTGGGCAGAGCTGCAACTGACCGCTGGAGTTCAGCTCTCGCCGGACGGCAGAAGGCGAAGAACGAAGCCGCTTGCGAGCGGCGCAGTGCAGCGAAGAGCTCTCCGAATTCGCCGCTAGCTCCACGGTCCTTCTCAGCTGCGAGTAGCTGCTCTCGCAGTACACAGAGCTTCGCAAGGCCCGAAGAGCCGGAGGGAAGTATCGCACACGCAAATGTACCGGGACAGAGACGTGTTCTACGTTGTCCCCTCTCGTCGTGCAGTTTGTGCCTCTGCTGCTTCTGCTGTTAGGAATCGCTCCTTGAAAGGCGAGCGAGAGCGTCCTTCCGGGTGCATTGCACTGAGTCGAGTGCTCGCTCGGGACTTTGCTCTCGCGGCCAAGGCAAGAGGGCGTGCTTGCCCGCAGAACCGAGAACACGCTGTTGGGCAGAGCTGCAGCTGACCGCTGGAGTTCAGCTCTCGCCGGACGGCAGAAGGCGAAGAACGAAGCCGCTTGCGAGCGGCGCAGTGCAGCGAAGAGCTCTCCGAATTCGCCGCTAGCTCCACGGTCCTTCTCAGCTGCGAGTAGCTGCTCTCGCAGTACACAGAGCTTCGCAAGGCCCGAAGAGCCGGAGGGAAGTATCGCACACGCAAATGCGCCGGGACAGAGACGTGTTCTACGGTGTCCCCTCTCATCGTGCAGTTTGTGCCTCTGCTGCTTCTGCTGTTAGGAATCGCTCCTTGAAAGGCGAGCGAGAGCGTCCTTCCGGGTGCATTGCACTGAGTCGAGTGCTCGCTCGGGACTTTGCTCTCGCGGCCAAGGCAAGAGGGCGTGCTTGCCCGCAGAACCGAGAACACGCTGTTGGGCAGAGCTGCAGCTGACCGCCGGAGTTCAGCTCTCGCCGGACGGCAGAAGGCGAAGAACGAAGCCGCTTGCGAGCGGCGCAGTGCAGCGAAGAGCTCTCCGAATTCGCCGCTAGCTCCACGGTCCTTCTCAGCTGCGAGTAGCAGCGCTCGCAGTACACAGAGCTTCGCAAGGCCCGAAGAGCCGGAGGGAAGTATCGCACACGCAAATGTGCCGGGACAGAGACGTGTTCTACGGTGTCCCCTCTCGTCGTGCAGTTTGTGCCTCTGCTGCTTCTGCTGTTAGGAATCGCTCCTTGAAAGGCGAGCGAGAGCGTCCTTCCGGGTGCATTGCACTGAGTCGAGTGCTCGCTCGGGACTTTGCTCTCGGGGCCAAGGCAAGAGGGCGTGCTTGCCCGCAGAACCGAGAACACGCTGTTGGGCAGAGCTGCAGCTGACCGCTGAAGTTCAGCTCTCGCCGGACGGCAGAAGGCGAAGAACGAAGCCGCTTGCGAGCGGCGCAGTGCAGCGAAGAGCTCTCCGAATTCGCCGCTAGCTCCACGGTCCTTCTCAGCTGCGAGTAGCAGCGCTCGCAGTACACAGAGCTTCGCAAGGCCCGAAGAGCCGGAGGGAAGTATCGCACACGCAAATGCGCCGGGACAGAGACGTGTTCTACGTTGTCCCCTCTCGTCGTGCAGTTTGTGCCTCTGCTGCTTCTGCTGTTAGGAATCGCTCCTTGAAAGGCGAGCGAGAGCGTCCTTCCGGGTGCATTGCACTGAGTCGAGTGCTCGCTCGGGACTTTGCTCTCGCGGCCAAGGCAAGAGGGCGTGCTTGCCCGCAGAACCGAGAACACGCTGTTGGGCAGAGCTGCAGCTGACCGCTGGAGTTCAGCTCTCGCCGGACGGCAGAAGGCGAAGAACGAAGCCGCTTGCGAGCGGCGCAGTGCAGCGAAGAGCTCTCCGAATTCGCCGCTAGCTCCACGGTCCTTCTCAGCTGCGAGTAGCAGCGCTCGCAGTACACAGAGCTTCGCAAGGCCCGAAGAGCCGGAGGGAAGTATCGCACACGAAAATGCGCCGGGACAGAGACGTGTTCTACGTTGTCCCCTCTCGTCGTGCAGTTTGTGCCTCTGCTGCTTCTGCTGTTAGGAATCGCTCCTTGAAAGGCGAGCGAGAGCGTCCTTCCGGGTGCATTGCACTGAGTCGAGTGCTCGCTCGGGACTTTGCTCTCGGGGCCAAGGCAAGAGGGCGTGCTTGCCCGCAGAACCGAGAACACGCTGTTGGGCAGAGCTGCAACTGACCGCTGGAGTTCAGCTCTCGCCGGACGGCAGAAGGCGAAGAACGAAGCCGCTTGCGAGCGGCGCAGTGCAGCGAAGAGCTCTCCGAATTCGCCGCTAGCTCCACGGTCCTTCTCAGCTGCGAGTAGCAGCGCTCGCAGTACACAGAGCTTCGCAAGGCCCGAAGAGCCGGAGGGAAGTATCGCACACGAAAATGCGCCGGGACAGAGACGTGTTCTACGTTGTCCCCTCTCGTCGTGCAGTTTGTGCCTCTGCTGCTTCTGCTGTTAGGAATCGCTCCTTGAAAGGCGAGCGAGAGCGTCCTTCCGGGTGCATTGCACTGAGTCGAGTGCTCGCTCGGGACTTTGCTCTCGGGGCCAAGGCAAGAGGGCGTGCTTGCCCGCAGAACCGAGAACACGCTGTTGGGCAGAGCTGCAACTGACCGCTGGAGTTCAGCTCTCGCCGGACGGCAGAAGGCGAAGAACGAAGCCGCTTGCGAGCGGCGCAGTGCAGCGAAGAGCTCTCCGAATTCGCCGCTAGCTCCACGGTCCTTCTCAGCTGCGAGTAGCAGCGCTCGCAGTACACAGAGCTTCGCAAGCCCCGAAGAGCCGGAGGGAAGTATCGCTCACGAAAATGTGCCGGGACAGAGACGTGTTCTACGTTGTCCCCTCTCGTCGTGCAGTTTGTGCCTCTGCTGCTTCTGCTGTTAGGAATCGCTCCTTGAAAGGCGAGCGAGAGCGTCCTTCCGGGTGCATTGCACTGAGTCGAGTGCTCGCTCGGGACTTTGCTCTCGCGGCCAAGGCAAGAGGGCGTGCTTGCCCGCAGAACCGAGAACACGCTGTTGGGCAGAGCTGCAACTGACCGCTGGAGTTCAGCTCTCGCCGGACGGCAGAAGGCGAAGAACGAAGCCGCTTGCGAGCGGCGCAGTGCAGCGAAGAGCTCTCCGAATTCGCCGCTAGCTCCACGGTCCTTCTCAGCTGCGAGTAGCAGCGCTCGCAGTACACAGAGCTTCGCAAGGCCCGAAGAGCCGGAGGGAAGTATCGCACACGAAAATGCGCCGGGACAGAGACGTGTTCTACGTTGTCCCCTCTCGTCGTGCAGTTTGTGCCTCTGCTGCTTCTGCTGTTAGGAATCGCTCCTTGAAAGGCGAGCGAGAGCGTCCTTCCGGGTGCATTGCACTGAGTCGAGTGCTCGCTCGGGACTTTGCTCTCGCGGCCAAGGCAAGAGGGCGTGCTTGCCCGCAGAACCGAGAACACGCTGTTGGGCAGAGCTGCAACTGACCGCTGGAGTTCAGCTCTCGCCGGACGGCAGAAGGCGAAGAACGAAGCCGCTTGCGAGCGGCGCAGTGCAGCGAAGAGCTCTCCGAATTCGCCGCTAGCTCCACGGTCCTTCTCAGCTGCGAGTAGCAGCGCTCGCAGTACACAGAGCTTCGCAAGGCCCGAAGAGCCGGAGGGAAGTATCGCACACGAAAATGCGCCGGGACAGAGACGTGTTCTACGTTGTCCCCTCTCGTCGTGCAGTTTGTGCCTCTGCTGCTTCTGCTGTTAGGAATCGCTCCTTGAAAGGCGAGCGAGAGCGTCCTTCCGGGTGCATTGCACTGAGTCGAGTGCTCGCTCGGGACTTTGCTCTCGCGGCCAAGGCAAGAGGGCGTGCTTGCCCGCAGAACCGAGAACACGCTGTTGGGCAGAGCTGCAACTGACCGCTGGAGTTCAGCTCTCGCCGGACGGCAGAAGGCGAAGAACGAAGCCGCTTGCGAGCGGCGCAGTGCAGCGAAGAGCTCTCCGAATTCGTCGCTAGCTCCACGGTCCTTCTCAGCTGCGAGTAGCAGCGCTCGCAGTACACAGAGCTTCGCAAGGCCCGAAGAGCCGGAGGGAAGTATCGCACACGAAAATGCGCCGGGACAGAGACGTGTTCTACGTTGTCCCCTCTCGTCGTGCAGTTTGTGCCTCTGCTGCTTCTGCTGTTAGGAATCGCTCCTTGAAAGGCGAGCGAGAGCGTCCTTCCGGGTGCATTGCACTGAGTCGAGTGCTCGCTCGGGACTTTGCTCTCGCGGCCAAGGCAAGAGGGCGTGCTTGCCCGCAGAACCGAGAACACGCTGTTGGGCAGAGCTGCAACTGACCGCTGGAGTTCAGCTCTCGCCGGACGGCAGAAGGCGAAGAACGAAGCCGCTTGCGAGCGGCGCAGTGCAGCGAAGAGCTCTCCGAATTCGCCGCTAGCTCCACGGTCCTTCTCAGCTGCGAGTAGCTGCTCTCGCAGTACACAGAGCTTCGCAAGGCCCGAAGAGCCGGAGGGAAGTATCGCACACGCAAATGCGCCGGGACAGAGACGTGTTCTACGGTGTCCCCTCTCATCGTGCAGTTTGTGCCTCTGCTGCTTCTGCTGTTAGGAATCGCTCCTTGAAAGGCGAGCGAGAGCGTCCTTCCGGGTGCATTGCACTGAGTCGAGTGCTCGCTCGGGACTTTGCTCTCGCGGCCAAGGCAAGAGGGCGTGCTTGCCCGCAGAACCGAGAACACGCTGTTGGGCAGAGCTGCAGCTGACCGCCGGAGTTCAGCTCTCGCCGGACGGCAGAAGGCGAAGAACGAAGCCGCTTGCGAGCGGCGCAGTGCAGCGAAGAGCTCTCCGAATTCGCCGCTAGCTCCACGGTCCTTCTCAGCTGCGAGTAGCAGCGCTCGCAGTACACAGAGCTTCGCAAGGCCCGAAGAGCCGGAGGGAAGTATCGCACACGCAAATGTGCCGGGACAGAGACGTGTTCTACGGTGTCCCCTCTCGTCGTGCAGTTTGTGCCTCTGCTGCTTCTGCTGTTAGGAATCGCTCCTTGAAAGGCGAGCGAGAGCGTCCTTCCGGGTGCATTGCACTGAGTCGAGTGCTCGCTCGGGACTTTGCTCTCGGGCCAAGGCAAGAGGGCGTGCTTGCCCGCAGAACCGAGAACACGCTGTTGGGCAGAGCTGCAGCTGACCGCTGAAGTTCAGCTCTCGCCGGACGGCAGAAGGCGAAGAACGAAGCCGCTTGCGAGCGGCGCAGTGCAGCGAAGAGCTCTCCGAATTCGCCGCTAGCTCCACGGTCCTTCTCAGCTGCGAGTAGCAGCGCTCGCAGTACACAGAGCTTCGCAAGGCCCGAAGAGCCGGAGGGAAGTATCGCACACGCAAATGCGCCGGGACAGAGACGTGTTCTACGTTGTCCCCTCTCGTCGTGCAGTTTGTGCCTCTGCTGCTTCTGCTGTTAGGAATCGCTCCTTGAAAGGCGAGCGAGAGCGTCCTTCCGGGTGCATTGCACTGAGTCGAGTGCTCGCTCGGGACTTTGCTCTCGCGGCCAAGGCAAGAGGGCGTGCTTGCCCGCAGAACCGAGAACACGCTGTTGGGCAGAGCTGCAGCTGACCGCTGGAGTTCAGCTCTCGCCGGACGGCAGAAGGCGAAGAACGAAGCCGCTTGCGAGCGGCGCAGTGCAGCGAAGAGCTCTCCGAATTCGCCGCTAGCTCCACGGTCCTTCTCAGCTGCGAGTAGCAGCGCTCGCAGTACACAGAGCTTCGCAAGGCCCGAAGAGCCGGAGGGAAGTATCGCACACGAAAATGCGCCGGGACAGAGACGTGTTCTACGTTGTCCCCTCTCGTCGTGCAGTTTGTGCCTCTGCTGCTTCTGCTGTTAGGAATCGCTCCTTGAAAGGCGAGCGAGAGCGTCCTTCCGGGTGCATTGCACTGAGTCGAGTGCTCGCTCGGGACTTTGCTCTCGGGGCCAAGGCAAGAGGGCGTGCTTGCCCGCAGAACCGAGAACACGCTGTTGGGCAGAGCTGCAACTGACCGCTGGAGTTCAGCTCTCGCCGGACGGCAGAAGGCGAAGAACGAAGCCGCTTGCGAGCGGCGCAGTGCAGCGAAGAGCTCTCCGAATTCGCCGCTAGCTCCACGGTCCTTCTCAGCTGCGAGTAGCAGCGCTCGCAGTACACAGAGCTTCGCAAGGCCCGAAGAGCCGGAGGGAAGTATCGCACACGAAAATGCGCCGGGACAGAGACGTGTTCTACGTTGTCCCCTCTCGTCGTGCAGTTTGTGCCTCTGCTGCTTCTGCTGTTAGGAATCGCTCCTTGAAAGGCGAGCGAGAGCGTCCTTCCGGGTGCATTGCACTGAGTCGAGTGCTCGCTCGGGACTTTGCTCTCGGGCCAAGGCAAGAGGGCGTGCTTGCCCGCAGAACCGAGAACACGCTGTTGGGCAGAGCTGCAACTGACCGCTGGAGTTCAGCTCTCGCCGGACGGCAGAAGGCGAAGAACGAAGCCGCTTGCGAGCGGCGCAGTGCAGCGAAGAGCTCTCCGAATTCGCCGCTAGCTCCACGGTCCTTCTCAGCTGCGAGTAGCAGCGCTCGCAGTACACAGAGCTTCGCAAGCCCCGAAGAGCCGGAGGGAAGTATCGCTCACGAAAATGTGCCGGGACAGAGACGTGTTCTACGTTGTCCCCTCTCGTCGTGCAGTTTGTGCCTCTGCTGCTTCTGCTGTTAGGAATCGCTCCTTGAAAGGCGAGCGAGAGCGTCCTTCCGGGTGCATTGCACTGAGTCGAGTGCTCGCTCGGGACTTTGCTCTCGCGGCCAAGGCAAGAGGGCGTGCTTGCCCGCAGAACCGAGAACACGCTGTTGGGCAGAGCTGCAACTGACCGCTGGAGTTCAGCTCTCGCCGGACGGCAGAAGGCGAAGAACGAAGCCGCTTGCGAGCGGCGCAGTGCAGCGAAGAGCTCTCCGAATTCGCCGCTAGCTCCACGGTCCTTCTCAGCTGCGAGTAGCAGCGCTCGCAGTACACAGAGCTTCGCAAGGCCCGAAGAGCCGGAGGGAAGTATCGCACACGAAAATGCGCCGGGACAGAGACGTGTTCTACGTTGTCCCCTCTCGTCGTGCAGTTTGTGCCTCTGCTGCTTCTGCTGTTAGGAATCGCTCCTTGAAAGGCGAGCGAGAGCGTCCTTCCGGGTGCATTGCACTGAGTCGAGTGCTCGCTCGGGACTTTGCTCTCGCGGCCAAGGCAAGAGGGCGTGCTTGCCCGCAGAACCGAGAACACGCTGTTGGGCAGAGCTGCAACTGACCGCTGGAGTTCAGCTCTCGCCGGACGGCAGAAGGCGAAGAACGAAGCCGCTTGCGAGCGGCGCAGTGCAGCGAAGAGCTCTCCGAATTCGCCGCTAGCTCCACGGTCCTTCTCAGCTGCGAGTAGCAGCGCTCGCAGTACACAGAGCTTCGCAAGGCCCGAAGAGCCGGAGGGAAGTATCGCACACGAAAATGCGCCGGGACAGAGACGTGTTCTACGTTGTCCCCTCTCGTCGTGCAGTTTGTGCCTCTGCTGCTTCTGCTGTTAGGAATCGCTCCTTGAAAGGCGAGCGAGAGCGTCCTTCCGGGTGCATTGCACTGAGTCGAGTGCTCGCTCGGGACTTTGCTCTCGCGGCAAGGCAAGAGGGCGTGCTTGCCCGCAGAACCGAGAACACGCTGTTGGGCAGAGCTGCAACTGACCGCTGGAGTTCAGCTCTCGCCGGACGGCAGAAGGCGAAGAACGAAGCCGCTTGCGAGCGGCGCAGTGCAGCGAAGAGCTCTCCGAATTCGCCGCTAGCTCCACGGTCCTTCTCAGCTGCGAGTAGCAGCGCTCGCAGTACACAGAGCTTCGCAAGGCCCGAAGAGCCGGAGGGAAGTATCGCACACGAAAATGCGCCGGGACAGAGACGTGTTCTACGTTGTCCCCTCTCGTCGTGCAGTTTGTGCCTCTGCTGCTTCTGCTGTTAGGAATCGCTCCTTGAAAGGCGAGCGAGAGCGTCCTTCCGGGTGCATTGCACTGAGTCGAGTGCTCGCTCGGGACTTTGCTCTCGCGGCCAAGGCAAGAGGGCGTGCTTGCCCGCAGAACCGAGAACACGCTGTTGGGCAGAGCTGCAACTGACCGCTGGAGTTCAGCTCTCGCCGGACGGCAGAAGGCGAAGAACGAAGCCGCTTGCGAGCGGCGCAGTGCAGCGAAGAGCTCTCCGAATTCGCCGCTAGCTCCACGGTCCTTCTCAGCTGCGAGTAGCTGCTCTCGCAGTACACAGAGCTTCGCAAGGCCCGAAGAGCCGGAGGGAAGTATCGCACACGCAAATGTGCCGGGACAGAGACGTGTTCTACGTTGTCCCCTCTCGTCGTGCAGTTTGTGCCTCTGCTGCTTCTGCTGTTAGGAATCGCTCCTTGAAAGGCGAGCGAGAGCGTCCTTCCGGGTGCATTGCACTGAGTCGAGTGCTCGCTCGGGACTTTGCTCTCGCGGCCAAGGCAAGAGGGCGTGCTTGCCCGCAGAACCGAGAACACGCTGTTGGGCAGAGCTGCAGCTGACCGCTGGAGTTCATCTCTCGCCGGACGGCAGAAGGCGAAGAACGAAGCCGCTTGCGAGCGGCGCAGTGCAGCGAAGAGCTCTCCGAATTCGCCGCTAGCTCCACGGTCCTTCTCAGCTGCGAGTAGCTGCTCTCGCAGTACACAGAGCTTCGCAAGGCCCGAAGAGCCGGAGGGAAGTATCGCACACGCAAATGCGCCGGGACAGAGACGTGTTCTACGTGTGTCCCCTCTCGTCGTGCAGTTTGTGCCTCTGCTGCTTCTGCTGTTAGGAATCGCTCCTTGAAAGGCGAGCGAGAGCGTCCTTCCGGGTGCATTGCACTGAGTCGAGTGCTCGCTCGGGACTTTGCTCTCGCGGCCAAGGCAAGAGGGCGTGCTTGCCCGCAGAACCGAGAACACGCTGTTGGGCAGAGCTGCAGCTGACCGCCGGAGTTCAGCTCTCGCCGGACGGCAGAAGGCGAAGAACGAAGCCGCTTGCGAGCGGCGCAGTGCAGCGAAGAGCTCTCCGAATTCGCCGCTAGCTCCACGGTCCTTCTCAGCTGCGAGTAGCAGCGCTCGCAGTACACAGAGCTTCGCAAGGCCCGAAGAGCCGGAGGGAAGTATCGCACACGCAAATGTGCCGGGACAGAGACGTGTTCTACGGTGTCCCCTCTCGTCGTGCAGTTTGTGCCTCTGCTGCTTCTGCTGTTAGGAATCGCTCCTTGAAAGGCGAGCGAGAGCGTCCTTCCGGGTGCATTGCACTGAGTCGAGTGCTCGCTCGGGACTTTGCTCTCGGGCCAAGGCAAGAGGGCGTGCTTGCCCGCAGAACCGAGAACACGCTGTTGGGCAGAGCTGCAGCTGACCGCTGAAGTTCAGCTCTCGCCGGACGGCAGAAGGCGAAGAACGAAGCCGCTTGCGAGCGGCGCAGTGCAGCGAAGAGCTCTCCGAATTCGCCGCTAGCTCCACGGTCCTTCTCAGCTGCGAGTAGCAGCGCTCGCAGTACACAGAGCTTCGCAAGGCCCGAAGAGCCGGAGGGAAGTATCGCACACGCAAATGCGCCGGGACAGAGACGTGTTCTACGTTGTCCCCTCTCGTCGTGCAGTTTGTGCCTCTGCTGCTTCTGCTGTTAGGAATCGCTCCTTGAAAGGCGAGCGAGAGCGTCCTTCCGGGTGCATTGCACTGAGTCGAGTGCTCGCTCGGGACTTTGCTCTCGCGGCCAAGGCAAGAGGGCGTGCTTGCCCGCAGAACCGAGAACACGCTGTTGGGCAGAGCTGCAGCTGACCGCTGGAGTTCAGCTCTCGCCGGACGGCAGAAGGCGAAGAACGAAGCCGCTTGCGAGCGGCGCAGTGCAGCGAAGAGCTCTCCGAATTCGCCGCTAGCTCCACGGTCCTTCTCAGCTGCGAGTAGCAGCGCTCGCAGTACACAGAGCTTCGCAAGGCCCGAAGAGCCGGAGGGAAGTATCGCACACGAAAATGCGCCGGGACAGAGACGTGTTCTACGTTGTCCCCTCTCGTCGTGCAGTTTGTGCCTCTGCTGCTTCTGCTGTTAGGAATCGCTCCTTGAAAGGCGAGCGAGAGCGTCCTTCCGGGTGCATTGCACTGAGTCGAGTGCTCGCTCGGGACTTTGCTCTCGCGGCCAAGGCAAGAGGGCGTGCTTGCCCGCAGAACCGAGAACACGCTGTTGGGCAGAGCTGCAGCTGACCGCTGGAGTTCAGCTCTCGCCGGACGGCAGAAGGCGAAGAACGAAGCCGCTTGCGAGCGGCGCAGTGCAGCGAAGAGCTCTCCGAATTCGCCGCTAGCTCCACGGTCCTTCTCAGCTGCGAGTAGCAGCGCTCGCAGTACACAGAGCTTCGCAAGGCCCGAAGAGCCGGAGGGAAGTATCGCACACGAAAATGCGCCGGGACAGAGACGTGTTCTACGTTGTCCCCTCTCGTCGTGCAGTTTGTGCCTCTGCTGCTTCTGCTGTTAGGAATCGCTCCTTGAAAGGCGAGCGAGAGCGTCCTTCCGGGTGCATTGCACTGAGTCGAGTGCTCGCTCGGGACTTTGCTCTCGCGGCCAAGGCAAGAGGGCGTGCTTGCCCGCAGAACCGAGAACACGCTGTTGGGCAGAGCTGCAGCTGACCGCTGGAGTTCAGCTCTCGCCGGACGGCAGAAGGCGAAGAACGAAGCCGCTTGCGAGCGGCGCAGTGCAGCGAAGAGCTCTCCGAATTCGCCGCTAGCTCCACGGTCCTTCTCAGCTGCGAGTAGCAGCGCTCGCAGTACACAGAGCTTCGCAAGGCCCGAAGAGCCGGAGGGAAGTATCGCACACGAAAATGCGCCGGGACAGAGACGTGTTCTACGGTGTCCCCTCTCGTCGTGCAGTTTGTGCCTCTGCTGCTTCTGCTGTTAGGAATCGCTCCTTGAAAGGCGAGCGAGAGCGTCCTTCCGGGTGCATTGCACTGAGTCGAGTGCTCGCTCGGGACTTTGCTCTCGCGGCCAAGGCAAGAGGGCGTGCTTGCCCGCAGAACCGAGAACACGCTGTTGGGCAGAGCTGCAGCTGACCGCCGGAGTTCAGCTCTCGCCGGACGGCAGAAGGCGAAGAACGAAGCCGCTTGCGAGCGGCGCAGTGCAGCGAAGAGCTCTCCGAATTCGCCGCTAGCTCCACGGTCCTTCTCAGCTGCGAGTAGCAGCGCTCGCAGTACACAGAGCTTCGCAAGGCCCGAAGAGCCGGAGGGAAGTATCGCACACGCAAAT
The DNA here is from genome assembly GCF_052056855.1 of Sturnus vulgaris. Classification (NCBI taxonomy): domain Eukaryota; kingdom Metazoa; phylum Chordata; class Aves; order Passeriformes; family Sturnidae; genus Sturnus; species Sturnus vulgaris. The sequence goes on from NW_028276522.1 coordinate 76,893, forward strand.
GTGCCGGGACAGAGACGTGTTCTACGGTGTCCCCTCTCGTCGTGCAGTTTGTGCCTCTGCTGCTTCTGCTGTTAGGAATCGCTCCTTGAAAGGCGAGCGAGAGCGTCCTTCCGGGTGCATTGCACTGAGTCGAGTGCTCGCTCGGGACTTTGCTCTCGGGGCCAAGGCAAGAGGGCGTGCTTGCCCGCAGAACCGAGAACACGCTGTTGGGCAGAGCTGCAGCTGACCGCTGAAGTTCAGCTCTCGCCGGACGGCAGAAGGCGAAGAACGAAGCCGCTTGCGAGCGGCGCAGTGCAGCGAAGAGCTCTCCGAATTCGCCGCTAGCTCCACGGTCCTTCTCAGCTGCGAGTAGCAGCGCTCGCAGTACACAGAGCTTCGCAAGGCCCGAAGAGCCGGAGGGAAGTATCGCACACGCAAATGCGCCGGGACAGAGACGTGTTCTACGTTGTCCCCTCTCGTCGTGCAGTTTGTGCCTCTGCTGCTTCTGCTGTTAGGAATCGCTCCTTGAAAGGCGAGCGAGAGCGTCCTTCCGGGTGCATTGCACTGAGTCGAGTGCTCGCTCGGGACTTTGCTCTCGCGGCCAAGGCAAGAGGGCGTGCTTGCCCGCAGAACCGAGAACACGCTGTTGGGCAGAGCTGCAGCTGACCGCTGGAGTTCAGCTCTCGCCGGACGGCAGAAGGCGAAGAACGAAGCCGCTTGCGAGCGGCGCAGTGCAGCGAAGAGCTCTCCGAATTCGCCGCTAGCTCCACGGTCCTTCTCAGCTGCGAGTAGCAGCGCTCGCAGTACACAGAGCTTCGCAAGGCCCGAAGAGCCGGAGGGAAGTATCGCACACGAAAATGCGCCGGGACAGAGACGTGTTCTACGTTGTCCCCTCTCGTCGTGCAGTTTGTGCCTCTGCTGCTTCTGCTGTTAGGAATCGCTCCTTGAAAGGCGAGCGAGAGCGTCCTTCCGGGTGCATTGCACTGAGTCGAGTGCTCGCTCGGGACTTTGCTCTCGCGGCCAAGGCAAGAGGGCGTGCTTGCCCGCAGAACCGAGAACACGCTGTTGGGCAGAGCTGCAGCTGACCGCTGGAGTTCAGCTCTCGCCGGACGGCAGAAGGCGAAGAACGAAGCCGCTTGCGAGCGGCGCAGTGCAGCGAAGAGCTCTCCGAATTCGCCGCTAGCTCCACGGTCCTTCTCAGCTGCGAGTAGCAGCGCTCGCAGTACACAGAGCTTCGCAAGGCCCGAAGAGCCGGAGGGAAGTATCGCACACGAAAATGCGCCGGGACAGAGACGTGTTCTACGTTGTCCCCTCTCGTCGTGCAGTTTGTGCCTCTGCTGCTTCTGCTGTTAGGAATCGCTCCTTGAAAGGCGAGCGAGAGCGTCCTTCCGGGTGCATTGCACTGAGTCGAGTGCTCGCTCGGGACTTTGCTCTCGCGGCCAAGGCAAGAGGGCGTGCTTGCCCGCAGAACCGAGAACACGCTGTTGGGCAGAGCTGCAGCTGACCGCTGGAGTTCAGCTCTCGCCGGACGGCAGAAGGCGAAGAACGAAGCCGCTTGCGAGCGGCGCAGTGCAGCGAAGAGCTCTCCGAATTCGCCGCTAGCTCCACGGTCCTTCTCAGCTGCGAGTAGCAGCGCTCGCAGTACACAGAGCTTCGCAAGGCCCGAAGAGCCGGAGGGAAGTATCGCACACGAAAATGCGCCGGGACAGAGACGTGTTCTACGTTGTCCCCTCTCGTCGTGCAGTTTGTGCCTCTGCTGCTTCTGCTGTTAGGAATCGCTCCTTGAAAGGCGAGCGAGAGCGTCCTTCCGGGTGCATTGCACTGAGTCGAGTGCTCGCTCGGGACTTTGCTCTCGCGGCCAAGGCAAGAGGGCGTGCTTGCCCGCAGAACCGAGAACACGCTGTTGGGCAGAGCTGCAACTGACCGCTGGAGTTCAGCTCTCGCCGGACGGCAGAAGGCGAAGAACGAAGCCGCTTGCGAGCGGCGCAGTGCAGCGAAGAGCTCTCCGAATTCGCCGCTAGCTCCACGGTCCTTCTCAGCTGCGAGTAGCAGCGCTCGCAGTACACAGAGCTTCGCAAGGCCCGAAGAGCCGGAGGGAAGTATCGCACACGCAAATGCGCCGGGACAGAGACGTGTTCTACGTTGTCCCCTCTCGTCGTGCAGTTTGTGCCTCTGCTGCTTCTGCTGTTAGGAATCGCTCCTTGAAAGGCGAGCGAGAGCGTCCTTCCGGGTGCATTGCACTGAGTCGAGTGCTCGCTCGGGACTTTGCTCTCGCGGCCAAGGCAAGAGGGCGTGCTTGCCCGCAGAACCGAGAACACGCTGTTGGGCAGAGCTGCAACTGACCGCTGGAGTTCAGCTCTCGCCGGACGGCAGAAGGCGAAGAACGAAGCCGCTTGCGAGCGGCGCAGTGCAGCGAAGAGCTCTCCGAATTCGCCGCTAGCTCCACGGTCCTTCTCAGCTGCGAGTAGCAGCGCTCGCAGTACACAGAGCTTCGCAAGGCCCGAAGAGCCGGAGGCAAGTATCGCACACGAAAATGCGCCGGGACAGAGACGTGTTCTACGTTGTCCCCTCTCGTCGTGCAGTTTGTGCCTCTGCTGCTTCTGCTGTTAGGAATCGCTCCTTGAAAGGCGAGCGAGAGCGTCCTTCCGGGTGCATTGCACTGAGTCGAGTGCTCGCTCGGGACTTTGCTCTCGCGGCCAAGGCAAGAGGGCGTGCTTGCCCGCAGAACCGAGAACACGCTGTTGGGCAGAGCTGCAGCTGACCGCCGGAGTTCAGCTCTCGCCGGACGGCAGAAGGCGAAGAACGAAGCCGCTTGCGAGCGGCGCAGTGCAGCGAAGAGCTCTCCGAATTCGCCGCTAGCTCCACGGTCCTTCTCAGCTGCGAGTAGCAGCGCTCGCAGTACACAGAGCTTCGCAAGGCCCGAAGAGCCGGAGGGAAGTATCGCACACGCAAATGCGCCAGGACGGAGACGTGTTCTACGGTGTCCCCTCTCGTCGTGCAGTTTGTGCCTCTGCTGCTTCTGCTGTTAGGAATCGCTCCTTGAAAGGCGAGCGAGAGCGTCCTTCCGGGTGCATTGCACTGAGTCGAGTGCTCGCTCGGGACTTTGCTCTCGGGGCCAAGGCAAGAGGGCGTGCTTGCCCGCAGAACCGAGAACACGCTGTTGGGCAGAGCTGCAGCTGACCGCTGAAGTTCAGCTCTCGCCGGACGGCAGAAGGCGAAGAACGAAGCCGCTTGCGAGCGGCGCAGTGCAGCGAAGAGCTCTCCGAATTCGCCGCTAGCTCCACGGTCCTTCTCAGCTGCGAGTAGCAGCGCTCGCAGTACACAGAGCTTCGCAAGGCCCGAAGAGCCGGAGGGAAGTATCGCACACGCAAATGCGCCGGGACAGAGACGTGTTCTACGTTGTCCCCTCTCGTCGTGCAGTTTGTGCCTCTGCTGCTTCTGCTGTTAGGAATCGCTCCTTGAAAGGCGAGCGAGAGCGTCCTTCCGGGTGCATTGCACTGAGTCGAGTGCTCGCTCGGGACTTTGCTCTCGCGGCCAAGGCAAGAGGGCGTGCTTGCCCGCAGAACCGAGAACACGCTGTTGGGCAGAGCTGCAGCTGACCGCTGGAGTTCAGCTCTCGCCGGACGGCAGAAGGCGAAGAACGAAGCCGCTTGCGAGCGGCGCAGTGCAGCGAAGAGCTCTCCGAATTCGCCGCTAGCTCCACGGTCCTTCTCAGCTGCGAGTAGCAGCGCTCGCAGTACACAGAGCTTCGCAAGGCCCGAAGAGCCGGAGGGAAGTATCGCTCACGAAAATGCGCCGGGACAGAGACGTGTTCTACGTTGTCCCCTCTCGTCGTGCAGTTTGTGCCTCTGCTGCTTCTGCTGTTAGGAATCGCTCCTTGAAAGGCGAGCGAGAGCGTCCTTCCGGGTGCATTGCACTGAGTCGAGTGCTCGCTCGGGACTTTGCTCTCGCGGCCAAGGCAAGAGGGCGTGCTTGCCCGCAGAACCGAGAACACGCTGTTGGGCAGAGCTGCAGCTGACCGCTGGAGTTCAGCTCTCGCCGGACGGCAGAAGGCGAAGAACGAAGCCGCTTGCGAGCGGCGCAGTGCAGCGAAGAGCTCTCCGAATTCGCCGCTAGCTCCACGGTCCTTCTCAGCTGCGAGTAGCAGCGCTCGCAGTACACAGAGCTTCGCAAGGCCCGAAGAGCCGGAGGGAAGTATCGCACACGGAAATGCGCCGGGACAGAGACGTGTTCTACGTTGTCCCCTCTCGTCGTGCAGTTTGTGCCTCTGCTGCTTCTGCTGTTAGGAATCGCTCCTTGAAAGGCGAGCGAGAGCGTCCTTCCGGGTGCATTGCACTGAGTCGAGTGCTCGCTCGGGACTTTGCTCTCGCGGCCAAGGCAAGAGGGCGTGCTTGCCCGCAGAACCGAGAACACGCTGTTGGGCAGAGCTGCAACTGACCGCTGGAGTTCAGCTCTCGCCGGACGGCAGAAGGCGAAGAACGAAGCCGCTTGCGAGCGGCGCAGTGCAGCGAAGAGCTCTCCGAATTCGCCGCTAGCTCCACGGTCCTTCTCAGCTGCGAGTAGCAGCGCTCGCAGTACACAGAGCTTCGCAAGCCCCGAAGAGCCGGAGGGAAGTATCGCTCACGAAAATGTGCCGGGACAGAGACGTGTTCTACGTTGTCCCCTCTCGTCGTGCAGTTTGTGCCTCTGCTGCTTCTGCTGTTAGGAATCGCTCCTTGAAAGGCGAGCGAGAGCGTCCTTCCGGGTGCATTGCACTGAGTCGAGTGCTCGCTCGGGACTTTGCTCTCGCGGCCAAGGCAAGAGGGCGTGCTTGCCCGCAGAACCGAGAACACGCTGTTGGGCAGAGCTGCAACTGACCGCCGGAGTTCAGCTCTCGCCGGACGGCAGAAGGCGAAGAACGAAGCCGCTTGCGAGCGGCGCAGTGCAGCGAAGAGCTCTCCGAATTCGCCGCTAGCTCCACGGTCCTTCTCAGCTGCGAGTAGCAGCGCTCGCAGTACACAGAGCTTCGCAAGGCCCGAAGAGCCGGAGGGAAGTATCGCACACGAAAATGCGCCGGGACAGAGACGTGTTCTACGTTGTCCCCTCTCGTCGTGCAGTTTGTGCCTCTGCTGCTTCTGCTGTTAGGAATCGCTCCTTGAAAGGCGAGCGAGAGCGTCCTTCCGGGTGCATTGCACTGAGTCGAGCGCTCGCTCGGGACTTTGCTCTCGCGGCCAAGGCAAGAGGGCGTGCTTGCCCGCAGAACCGAGAACACGCTGTTGGGCAGAGCTGCAGCTGACCGCCGGAGTTCAGCTCTCGCCGGACGGCAGAAGGCGAAGAACGAAGCCGCTTGCGAGCGGCGCAGTGCAGCGAAGAGCTCTCCGAATTCGCCGCTAGCTCCACGGTCCTTCTCAGCTGCGAGTAGCAGCGCTCGCAGTACACAGAGCTTCGCAAGGCCCGAAGAGCCGGAGGGAAGTATCGCACACGAAAATGCGCCGGGACAGAGACGTGTTCTACGGTGTCCCCTCTCGTCGTGCAGTTTGTGCCTCTGCTGCTTCTGCTGTTAGGAATCGCTCCTTGAAAGGCGAGCGAGAGCGTCCTTCCGGGTGCATTGCACTGAGTCGAGCGCTCGCTCGGGACTTTGCTCTCGCGGCCAAGGCAAGAGGGCGTGCTTGCCCGCAGAACCGAGAACACGCTGTTGGGCAGAGCTGCAGCTGACCGCTGGAGTTCAGCTCTCGCCGGACGGCAGAAGGCGAAGAACGAAGCCGCTTGCGAGCGGCGCAGTGCAGCGAAGAGCTCTCCGAATTCGCCGCTAGCTCCACGGTCCTTCTCAGCTGCGAGTAGCAGCGCTCGCAGTACACAGAGCTTCGCAAGGCCCGAAGAGCCGGAGGGAAGAATCGCACACGCAAATGCGCCGGGACAGAGACGTGTTCTACGTTGTCCCCTCTCGTCGTGCAGTTTGTGCCTCTGCTGCTTCTGCTGTTAGGAATCGCTCCTTGAAAGGCGAGCGAGAGCGTCCTTCCGGGTGCATTGCACTGAGTCGAGAGCTCGCTCGGGACTTTGCTCTCGCGGCCAAGGCAAGAGGGCGTGCTTGCCCGCAGAACCGAGAACACGCTGTTGGGCAGAGCTGCAGCTGACCGCTGGAGTTCAGCTCTCGCCGGACGGCAGAAGGCGAAGAACGAAGCCGCTTGCGAGCGGCGCAGTGCAGCGAAGAGCTCTCCGAATTCGCCGCTAGCTCCACGGTCCTTCTCAGCTGCGAGTAGCAGCGCTCGCAGTACAAAGAGCTTCGCAAGGCCCGAAGAGCCGGAGGGAAGTATCGCACACGAAAATGCGCCGGGACAGAGACGTGTTCTACGGTGTCCCCTCTCGTCGTGCAGTTTGTGCCTCTGCTGCTTCTGCTGTTAGGAATCGCTCCTTGAAAGGCGAGCGAGAGGGTCCTTCCGGGTGCATTGCACTGAGTCGAGCGCTCGCTCGGGACTTTGCTCTCGCGGCCAAGGCAAGAGGGCGTGCTTGCCCGCAGAACCGAGAACACGCTGTTGGGCAGAGCTGCAGCTGACCGCTGGAGTTCAGCTCTCGCCGGACGGCAGAAGGCGAAGAACGAAGCCGCTTGCGAGCGGCGCAGTGCAGCGAAGAGCTCTCCGAATTCGCCGCTAGCTCCACGGTCCTTCTCAGCTGCGAGTAGCAGCGCTCGCAGTACACAGAGCTTCGCAAGGCCCGAAGACCCGGAGGGAAGTATCGCACACGCAAATGCGCCGGGACAGAGACGTGTTCTACGTTGTCCCTTCTCGTCGTGCAGTTTGTGCCTCTGCTGCTTCTGCTGTTAGGAATCGCTCCTTGAAAGGCGAGCGAGAGCGTCCTTCCGGGTGCATTGCACTGAGTCGAGTGCTCGCTCGGGACTTTGCTCTCGCGGCCAAGGCAAGAGGGCGTGCTTGCCCGCAGAACCGAGAACACGCTGTTGGGCAGAGCTGCAACTGACCGCTGGAGTTCAGCTCTCGCCGGACGGCAGAAGGCGAAGAACGAAGCCGCTTGCGAGCGGCGCAGTGCAGCGAAGAGCTCTCCGAATTCGCCGCTAGCTCCACGGTCCTTCTCAGCTGCGAGTAGCAGCGCTCGCAGTACACAGAGCTTCGCAAGGCCCGAAGAGCCGGAGGGAAGTATCGCACACGAAAATGCGCCGGGACAGAGACGTGTTCTACGTTGTCCCCTCTCGTCGTGCAGTTTGTGCCTCTGCTGCTTCTGCTGTTAGGAATCGCTCCTTGAAAGGCGAGCGAGAGCGTCCTTCCGGGTGCATTGCACTGAGTCGAGTGCTCGCTCGGGACTTTGCTCTCGCGGCCAAGGCAAGAGGGCGTGCTTGCCCGCAGAACCGAGAACACGCTGTTGGGCAGAGCTGCAACTGACCGCTGGAGTTCAGCTCTCGCCGGACGGCAGAAGGCGAAGAACGAAGCCGCTTGCGAGCGGCGCAGTGCAGCGAAGAGCTCTCCGAATTCGCCGCTAGCTCCACGGTCCTTCTCAGCTGCGAGTAGCAGCGCTCGCAGTACACAGAGCTTCGCAAGGCCCGAAGAGCCGGAGGGAAGTATCGCACACGAAAATGCGCCGGGACAGAGACGTGTTCTACGTTGTCCCCTCTCGTCGTGCAGTTTGTGCCTCTGCTGCTTCTGCTGTTAGGAATCGCTCCTTGAAAGGCGAGCGAGAGCGTCCTTCCGGGTGCATTGCACTGAGTCGAGTGCTCGCTCGGGACTTTGCTCTCGCGGCCAAGGCAAGAGGGCGTGCTTGCCCGCAGAACCGAGAACACGCTGTTGGGCAGAGCTGCAACTGACCGCTGGAGTTCAGCTCTCGCCGGACGGCAGAAGGCGAAGAACGAAGCCGCTTGCGAGCGGCGCAGTGCAGCGAAGAGCTCTCCGAATTCGCCGCTAGCTCCACGGTCCTTCTCAGCTGCGAGTAGCAGCGCTCGCAGTACACAGAGCTTCGCAAGGCCCGAAGAGCCGGAGGGAAGTATCGCACACGAAAATGCGCCGGGACAGAGACGTGTTCTACGTTGTCCCCTCTCGTCGTGCAGTTTGTGCCTCTGCTGCTTCTGCTGTTAGGAATCGCTCCTTGAAAGGCGAGCGAGAGCGTCCTTCCGGGTGCATTGCACTGAGTCGAGTGCTCGCTCGGGACTTTGCTCTCGCGGCCAAGGCAAGAGGGCGTGCTTGCCCGCAGAACCGAGAACACGCTGTTGGGCAGAGCTGCAACTGACCGCTGGAGTTCAGCTCTCGCCGGACGGCAGAAGGCGAAGAACGAAGCCGCTTGCGAGCGGCGCAGTGCAGCGAAGAGCTCTCCGAATTCGCCGCTAGCTCCACGGTCCTTCTCAGCTGCGAGTAGCAGCGCTCGCAGTACACAGAGCTTCGCAAGGCCCGAAGAGCCGGAGGGAAGTATCGCTCACGAAAATGTGCCGGGACAGAGACGTGTTCTACGTTGTCCCCTCTCGTCGTGCAGTTTGTGCCTCTGCTGCTTCTGCTGTTAGGAATCGCTCCTTGAAAGGCGAGCGAGAGCGTCCTTCCGGGTGCATTGCACTGAGTCGAGTGCTCGCTCGGGACTTTGCTCTCGCGGCCAAGGCAAGAGGGCGTGCTTGCCCGCAGAACCGAGAACACGCTGTTGGGCAGAGCTGCAGCTGACCGCTGGAGTTCAGCTCTCGCCGGACGGCAGAAGGCGAAGAACGAAGCCGCTTGCGAGCGGCGCAGTGCAGCGAAGAGCTCTCCGAATTCGCCGCTAGCTCCACGGTCCTTCTCAGCTGCGAGTAGCAGCGCTCGCAGTACAAAGAGCTTCGCAAGGCCCGAAGAGCCGGAGGGAAGTATCGCACACGAAAATGCGCCGGGACAGAGACGTGTTCTACGTTGTCCCCTCTCGTCGTGCAGTTTGTGCCTCTGCTGCTTCTGCTGTTAGGAATCGCTCCTTGAAAGGCGAGCGAGAGCGTCCTTCCGGGTGCATTGCACTGAGTCGAGCGCTCGCTCGGGACTTTGCTCTCGCGGCCAAGGCAAGAGGGCGTGCTTGCCCGCAGAACCGAGAACACGCTGTTGGGCAGAGCTGCAACTGACCGCTGGAGTTCAGCTCTCGCCGGACGGCAGAAGGCGAAGAACGAAGCCGCTTGCGAGCGGCGCAGTGCAGCGAAGAGCTCTCCGAATTCGCCGCTAGCTCCACGGTCCTTCTCAGCTGCGAGTAGCAGCGCTCGCAGTACACAGAGCTTCGCAAGGCCCGAAGACGCGGAGGGAAGTATCGCACACGCAAATGTGCCGGGACAGAGACGTGTTCTACGGTGTCCCCTCTCGTCGTGCAGTTTGTGCCTCTGCTGCTTCTGCTGTTAGGAATCGCTCCTTGAAAGGCGAGCGAGAGCGTCCTTCCGGGTGCATTGCACTGAGTCGAGTGCTCGCTCGGGACTTTGCTCTCGCGGCCAAGGCAAGAGGGCGTGCTTGCCCGCAGAACCGAGAACACGCTGTTGGGCAGAGCTGCAACTGACCGCTGGAGTTCAGCTCTCGCCGGACGGCAGAAGGCGAAGAACGAAGCCGCTTGCGAGCGGCGCAGTGCAGCGAAGAGCTCTCCGAATTCGCCGCTAGCTCCACGGTCCTTCTCAGCTGCGAGTAGCAGCGCTCGCAGTACACAGAGCTTCGCAAGGCCCGAAGAGCCGGAGGGAAGTATCGCACACGAAAATGCGCCGGGACAGAGACGTGTTCTACGTTGTCCCCTCTCGTCGTGCAGTTTGTGCCTCTGCTGCTTCTGCTGTTAGGAATCGCTCCTTGAAAGGCGAGCGAGAGCGTCCTTCCGGGTGCATTGCACTGAGTCGAGCGCTCGCTCGGGACTTTGCTCTCGCGGCCAAGGCAAGAGGGCGTGCTTGCCCGCAGAACCGAGAACACGCTGTTGGGCAGAGCTGCAGCTGACCGCTGGAGTTCAGCTCTCGCCGGACGGCAGAAGGCGAAGAACGAAGCCGCTTGCGAGCTGCGCAGTGCAGCGAAGAGCTCTCCGAATTCGCCGCTAGCTCCACGGTCCTTCTCAGCTGCGAGTAGCAGCGCTCGCAGTACACAGAGCTTCGCAAGGCCCGAAGAGCCGGAGGGAAGAATCGCACACGCAAATGTGCCGGGACAGAGACGTGTTCTACGTTGTCCCCTCTCGTCGTGCAGTTTGTGCCTCTGCTGCTTCTGCTGTTAGGAATCGCTCCTTGAAAGGCGAGCGAGAGCGTCCTTCCGGGTGCATTGCACTGAGTCGAGCGCTCGCTCGGGACTTTGCTCTCGCGGCCAAGGCAAGAGGGCGTGCTTGCCCGCAGAACCGAGAACACGCTGTTGGGCAGAGCTGCAGCTGACCGCTGGAGTTCAGCTCTCGCCGGACGGCAGAAGGCGAAGAACGAAGCCGCTTGCGAGCGGCGCAGTGCAGCGAAGAGCTCTCCGAATTCGCCGCTAGCTCCACGGTCCTTCTCAGCTGCGAGTAGCAGCGCTCGCAGTACAAAGAGCTTCGCAAGGCCCGAAGAGCCGGAGGGAAGTATCGCACACGAAAATGCGCCGGGACAGAGACGTGTTCTACGTTGTCCCCTCTCGTCGTGCAGTTTGTGCCTCTGCTGCTTCTGCTGTTAGGAATCGCTCCTTGAAAGGCGAGCGAGAGCGTCCTTCCGGGTGCATTGCACTGAGTCGAGCGCTCGCTCGGGACTTTGCTCTCGCGGCCAAGGCAAGAGGGCGTGCTTGCCCGCAGAACCGAGAACACGCTGTTGGGCAGAGCTGCAACTGACCGCTGGAGTTCAGCTCTCGCCGGACGGCAGAAGGCGAAGAACGAAGCCGCTTGCGAGCGGCGCAGTGCAGCGAAGAGCTCTCCGAATTCGCCGCTAGCTCCACGGTCCTTCTCAGCTGCGAGTAGCAGCGCTCGCAGTACACAGAGCTTCGCAAGGCCCGAAGACGCGGAGGGAAGTATCGCACACGCAAATGTGCCGGGACAGAGACGTGTTCTACGGTGTCCCCTCTCGTCGTGCAGTTTGTGCCTCTGCTGCTTCTGCTGTTAGGAATCGCTCCTTGAAAGGCGAGCGAGAGCGTCCTTCCGGGTGCATTGCACTGAGTCGAGCGCTCGCTCGGGACTTTGCTCTCGCGGCCAAGGCAAGAGGGCGTGCTTGCCCGCAGAACCGAGAACACGCTGTTGGGCAGAGCTGCAACTGACCGCTGGAGTTCAGCTCTCGCCGGACGGCAGAAGGCGAAGAACGAAGCCGCTTGCGAGCGGCGCAGTGCAGCGAAGAGCTCTCCGAATTCGCCGCTAGCTCCACGGTCCTTCTCAGCTGCGAGTAGCAGCGCTCGCAGTACACAGAGCTTCGCAAGGCCCGAAGAGCCGGAGGGAAGTATCGCACACGAAAATGCGCCGGGACAGAGACGTGTTCTACGTTGTCCCCTCTCGTCGTGCAGTTTGTGCCTCTGCTGCTTCTGCTGTTAGGAATCGCTCCTTGAAAGGCGAGCGAGAGCGTCCTTCCGGGTGCATTGCACTGAGTCGAGTGCTCGCTCGGGACTTTGCTCTCGCGGCCAAGGCAAGAGGGCGTGCTTGCCCGCAGAACCGAGAACACGCTGTTGGGCAGAGCTGCAACTGACCGCTGGAGTTCAGCTCTCGCCGGACGGCAGAAGGCGAAGAACGAAGCCGCTTGCGAGCGGCGCAGTGCAGCGAAGAGCTCTCCGAATTCGCCGCTAGCTCCACGGTCCTTCTCAGCTGCGAGTAGCAGCGCTCGCAGTACACAGAGCTTCGCAAGGCCCGAAGAGCCGGAGGGAAGTATCGCTCACGAAAATGTGCCGGGACAGAGACGTGTTCTACGTTGTCCCCTCTCGTCGTGCAGTTTGTGCCTCTGCTGCTTCTGCTGTTAGGAATCGCTCCTTGAAAGGCGAGCGAGAGCGTCCTTCCGGGTGCATTGCACTGAGTCGAGTGCTCGCTCGGGACTTTGCTCTCGCGGCCAAGGCAAGAGGGCGTGCTTGCCCGCAGAACCGAGAACACGCTGTTGGGCAGAGCTGCAGCTGACCGCTGGAGTTCAGCTCTCGCCGGACGGCAGAAGGCGAAGAACGAAGCCGCTTGCGAGCGGCGCAGTGCAGCGAAGAGCTCTCCGAATTCGCCGCTAGCTCCACGGTCCTTCTCAGCTGCGAGTAGCAGCGCTCGCAGTACAAAGAGCTTCGCAAGGCCCGAAGAGCCGGAGGGAAGTATCGCGCACGAAAATGCGCCGGGACAGAGACGTGTTCTACGTTGTCCCCTCTCGTCGTGCAGTTTGTGCCTCTGCTGCTTCTGCTGTTAGGAATCGCTCCTTGAAAGGCGAGCGAGAGCGTCCTTCCGGGTGCATTGCACTGAGTCGAGCGCTCGCTCGGGACTTTGCTCTCGCGGCCAAGGCAAGAGGGCGTGCTTGCCCGCAGAACCGAGAACACGCTGTTGGGCAGAGCTGCAACTGACCGCTGGAGTTCAGCTCTCGCCGGACGGCAGAAGGCGAAGAACGAAGCCGCTTGCGAGCGGCGCAGTGCAGCGAAGAGCTCTCCGAATTCGCCGCTAGCTCCACGGTCCTTCTCAGCTGCGAGTAGCAGCGCTCGCAGTACACAGAGCTTCGCAAGGCCCGAAGACGCGGAGGGAAGTATCGCACACGCAAATGTGCCGGGACAGAGACGTGTTCTACGGTGTCCCCTCTCGTCGTGCAGTTTGTGCCTCTGCTGCTTCTGCTGTTAGGAATCGCTCCTTGAAAGGCGAGCGAGAGCGTCCTTCCGGGTGCATTGCACTGAGTCGAGTGCTCGCTCGGGACTTTGCTCTCGCGGCCAAGGCAAGAGGGCGTGCTTGCCCGCAGAACCGAGAACACGCTGTTGGGCAGAGCTGCAACTGACCGCTGGAGTTCAGCTCTCGCCGGACGGCAGAAGGCGAAGAACGAAGCCGCTTGCGAGCGGCGCAGTGCAGCGAAGAGCTCTCCGAATTCGCCGCTAGCTCCACGGTCCTTCTCAGCTGCGAGTAGCAGCGCTCGCAGTACACAGAGCTTCGCAAGGCCCGAAGAGCCGGAGGGAAGTATCGCACACGAAAATGCGCCGGGACAGAGACGTGTTCTACGTTGTCCCCTCTCGTCGTGCAGTTTGTGCCTCTGCTGCTTCTGCTGTTAGGAATCGCTCCTTGAAAGGCGAGCGAGAGCGTCCTTCCGGGTGCATTGCACTGAGTCGAGCGCTCGCTCGGGACTTTGCTCTCGCGGCCAAGGCAAGAGGGCGTGCTTGCCCGCAGAACCGAGAACACGCTGTTGGGCAGAGCTGCAACTGACCGCTGGAGTTCAGCTCTCGCCGGACGGCAGAAGGCGAAGAACGAAGCCGCTTGCGAGCGGCGCAGTGCAGCGAAGAGCTCTCCGAATTCGCCGCTAGCTCCACGGTCCTTCTCAGCTGCGAGTAGCAGCGCTCGCAGTACACAGAGCTTCGCAAGGCCCGAAGAGCCGGAGGGAAGTATCGCTCACGAAAATGTGCCGGGACAGAGACGTGTTCTACGTTGTCCCCTCTCGTCGTGCAGTTTGTGCCTCTGCTGCTTCTGCTGTTAGGAATCGCTCCTTGAAAGGCGAGCGAGAGCGTCCTTCCGGGTGCATTGCACTGAGTCGAGTGCTCGCTCGGGACTTTGCTCTCGCGGCCAAGGCAAGAGGGCGTGCTTGCCCGCAGAACCGAGAACACGCTGTTGGGCAGAGCTGCAGCTGACCGCTGGAGTTCAGCTCTCGCCGGACGGCAGAAGGCGAAGAACGAAGCCGCTTGCGAGCTGCGCAGTGCAGCGAAGAGCTCTCCGAATTCGCCGCTAGCTCCACGGTCCTTCTCAGCTGCGAGTAGCAGCGCTCGCAGTACACAGAGCTTCGCAAGGCCCGAAGAGCCGGAGGGAAGAATCGCACACGCAAATGTGCCGGGACAGAGACGTGTTCTACGTTGTCCCCTCTCGTCGTGCAGTTTGTGCCTCTGCTGCTTCTGCTGTTAGGAATCGCTCCTTGAAAGGCGAGCGAGAGCGTCCTTCCGGGTGCATTGCACTGAGTCGAGCGCTCGCTCGGGACTTTGCTCTCGCGGCCAAGGCAAGAGGGCGTGCTTGCCCGCAGAACCGAGAACACGCTGTTGGGCAGAGCTGCAGCTGACCGCTGGAGTTCAGCTCTCGCCGGACGGCAGAAGGCGAAGAACGAAGCCGCTTGCGAGCGGCGCAGTGCAGCGAAGAGCTCTCCGAATTCGCCGCTAGCTCCACGGTCCTTCTCAGCTGCGAGTAGCAGCGCTCGCAGTACAAAGAGCTTCGCAAGGCCCGAAGAGCCGGAGGGAAGTATCGCACACGAAAATGCGCCGGGACAGAGACGTGTTCTACGTTGTCCCCTCTCGTCGTGCAGTTTGTGCCTCTGCTGCTTCTGCTGTTAGGAATCGCTCCTTGAAAGGCGAGCGAGAGCGTCCTTCCGGGTGCATTGCACTGAGTCGAGCGCTCGCTCGGGACTTTGCTCTCGCGGCCAAGGCAAGAGGGCGTGCTTGCCCGCAGAACCGAGAACACGCTGTTGGGCAGAGCTGCAACTGACCGCTGGAGTTCAGCTCTCGCCGGACGGCAGAAGGCGAAGAACGAAGCCGCTTGCGAGCGGCGCAGTGCAGCGAAGAGCTCTCCGAATTCGCCGCTAGCTCCACGGTCCTTCTCAGCTGCGAGTAGCAGCGCTCGCAGTACACAGAGCTTCGCAAGGCCCGAAGACGCGGAGGGAAGTATCGCACACGCAAATGTGCCGGGACAGAGACGTGTTCTACGGTGTCCCCTCTCGTCGTGCAGTTTGTGCCTCTGCTGCTTCTGCTGTTAGGAATCGCTCCTTGAAAGGCGAGCGAGAGCGTCCTTCCGGGTGCATTGCACTGAGTCGAGCGCTCGCTCGGGACTTTGCTCTCGCGGCCAAGGCAAGAGGGCGTGCTTGCCCGCAGAACCGAGAACACGCTGTTGGGCAGAGCTGCAACTGACCGCTGGAGTTCAGCTCTCGCCGGACGGCAGAAGGCGAAGAACGAAGCCGCTTGCGAGCGGCGCAGTGCAGCGAAGAGCTCTCCGAATTCGCCGCTAGCTCCACGGTCCTTCTCAGCTGCGAGTAGCAGCGCTCGCAGTACACAGAGCTTCGCAAGGCCCGAAGACGCGGAGGGAAGTATCGCACACGAAAATGCGCCAGGACAGAGACGTGTTCTACGGTGTCCCCTCTCGTCGTGCAGTTTGTGCCTCTGCTGCTTCTGCTGTTAGGAATCGCTCCTTGAAAGGCGAGCGAGAGCGTCCTTCCGGGTGCATTGCACTGAGTCGAGCGCTCGCTCGGGACTTTGCTCTCGCGGCCAAGGCAAGAGGGCGTGCTTGCCCGCAGAACCGAGAACACGCTGTTGGGCAGAGCTGCAGCTGACCGCTGGAGTTCAGCTCTCGCCGGACGGCAGAAGGCGAAGAACGAAGCCGCTTGCGAGCGGCGCAGTGCAGCGAAGAGCTCTCCGAATTCGCCGCTAGCTCCACGGTCCTTCTCAGCTGCGAGTAGCAGCGCTCGCAGTACACAGAGCTTCGCAAGGCCCGAAGAGCCGGAGGGAAGTATCGCACACGCAAATGTGCCGGGACAGAGACGTGTTCTACGTTGTCCCCTCTCGTCGTGCAGTCTGTGCCTCTGCTGCTTCTGCTGTTAGGAATCGCTCCTTGAAAGGCGAGCGAGAGCGTCCTTCCGGGTGCATTGCACTGAGTCGAGTGCTCGCTCGGGACTTTGCTCTCGGGGCCAAGGCAAGAGGGCGTGCTTGCCCGCAGAACCGAGAACACGCTGTTGGGCAGAGCTGCAACTGACCGCTGGAGTTCAGCTCTCGCCGGACGGCAGAAGGCGAAGAACGAAGCCGCTTGCGAGCGGCGCAGTGCAGCGAAGAGCTCTCCGAATTCGCCGCTAGCTCCACGGTCCTTCTCAGCTGCGAGTAGCTGCTCTCGCAGTACACAGAGCTTCGCAAGGCCCGAAGAGCCGGAGGGAAGTATCGCACACGAAAATGCGCCGGGACAGAGACGTGTACTACGGTGTCCCCTCTCGTCGTGCAGTTTGTGCCTCTGCTGCTTCTGCTGTTAGGAATCGCTCCTTGAAAGGCGAGCGAGAGCGTCCTTCCGGGTGCATTGCACTGAGTCGAGTGCTCGCTCGGGACTTTGCTCTCGCGGCCAAGGCAAGAGGGCGTGCTTGCCCGCAGAACCGAGAACACGCTGTTGGGCAGAGCTGCAGCTGACCGCTGGAGTTCAGCTCTCGCCGGACGGCAGAAGGCGAAGAACGAAGCCGCTTGCGAGCGGCGCAGTGCAGCGAAGAGCTCTCCGAATTCGCCGCTAGCTCCACGGTCCTTCTCAGCTGCGAGTAGCAGCGCTCGCAGTACACAGAGCTTCGCAAGGCCCGAAGAGCCGGAGGGAAGTATCGCACACGCAAATGCGCCGGGACAGAGACGTGTTCTACGTTGTCCCTTCTCGTCGTGCAGTTTGTGCCTCTGCTGCTTCTGCTGTTAGGAATCGCTCCTTGAAAGGCGAGCGAGAGCGTCCTTCCGGGTGCATTGCACTGAGTCGAGTGCTCGCTCGGGACTTTGCTCTCGCGGCCAAGGCAAGAGGGCGTGCTTGCCCGCAGAACCGAGAACACGCTGTTGGGCAGAGCTGCAACTGACCGCTGGAGTTCAGCTCTCGCCGGACGGCAGAAGGCGAAGAACGAAGCCGCTTGCGAGCGGCGCAGTGCAGCGAAGAGCTCTCCGAATTCGCCGCTAGCTCCACGGTCCTTCTCAGCTGCGAGTAGCTGCTCTCGCAGTACACAGAGCTTCGCAAGGCCCGAAGAGCCGGAGGGAAGTATCGCACACGCAAATGTGCCGGGACAGAGACGTGTTCTACGTTGTCCCCTCTCGTCGTGCAGTTTGTGCCTCTGCTGCTTCTGCTGTTAGGAATCGCTCCTTGAAAGGCGAGCGAGAGCGTCCTTCCGGGTGCATTGCACTGAGTCGAGTGCTCGCTCGGGACTTTGCTCTCGCGGCCAAGGCAAGAGGGCGTGCTTGCCCGCAGAACCGAGAACACGCTGTTGGGCAGAGCTGCAGCTGACCGCTGGAGTTCAGCTCTCGCCGGACGGCAGAAGGCGAAGAACGAAGCCGCTTGCGAGCGGCGCAGTGCAGCGAAGAGCTCTCCGAATTCGCCGCTAGCTCCACGGTCCTTCTCAGCTGCGAGTAGCAGCGCTCGCAGTACACAGAGCTTCGCAAGGCCCGAAGAGCCGGAGGGAAGTATCGCACACGAAAATGCGCCGGGACAGAGACGTGTTCTACGTTGTCCCCTCTCGTCGTGCAGTTTGTGCCTCTGCTGCTTCTGCTGTTAGGAATCGCTCCTTGAAAGGCGAGCGAGAGCGTCCTTCCGGGTGCATTGCACTGAGTCGAGCGCTCGCTCGGGACTTTGCTCTCGCGGCCAAGGCAAGAGGGCGTGCTTGCCCGCAGAACCGAGAACACGCTGTTGGGCAGAGCTGCAACTGACCGCTGGAGTTCAGCTCTCGCCGGACGGCAGAAGGCGAAGAACGAAGCCGCTTGCGAGCGGCGCAGTGCAGCGAAGAGCTCTCCGAATTCGCCGCTAGCTCCACGGTCCTTCTCAGCTGCGAGTAGCAGCGCTCGCAGTACACAGAGCTTCGCAAGGCCCGAAGACGCGGAGGGAAGTATCGCACACGCAAATGTGCCGGGACAGAGACGTGTTCTACGGTGTCCCCTCTCGTCGTGCAGTTTGTGCCTCTGCTGCTTCTGCTGTTAGGAATCGCTCCTTGAAAGGCGAGCGAGAGCGTCCTTCCGGGTGCATTGCACTGAGTCGAGCGCTCGCTCGGGACTTTGCTCTCGCGGCCAAGGCAAGAGGGCGTGCTTGCCCGCAGAACCGAGAACACGCTGTTGGGCAGAGCTGCAACTGACCGCTGGAGTTCAGCTCTCGCCGGACGGCAGAAGGCGAAGAACGAAGCCGCTTGCGAGCGGCGCAGTGCAGCGAAGAGCTCTCCGAATTCGCCGCTAGCTCCACGGTCCTTCTCAGCTGCGAGTAGCAGCGCTCGCAGTACACAGAGCTTCGCAAGGCCCGAAGACGCGGAGGGAAGTATCGCACACGAAAATGCGCCAGGACAGAGACGTGTTCTACGGTGTCCCCTCTCGTCGTGCAGTTTGTGCCTCTGCTGCTTCTGCTGTTAGGAATCGCTCCTTGAAAGGCGAGCGAGAGCGTCCTTCCGGGTGCATTGCACTGAGTCGAGCGCTCGCTCGGGACTTTGCTCTCGCGGCCAAGGCAAGAGGGCGTGCTTGCCCGCAGAACCGAGAACACGCTGTTGGGCAGAGCTGCAGCTGACCGCTGGAGTTCAGCTCTCGCCGGACGGCAGAAGGCGAAGAACGAAGCCGCTTGCGAGCGGCGCAGTGCAGCGAAGAGCTCTCCGAATTCGCCGCTAGCTCCACGGTCCTTCTCAGCTGCGAGTAGCAGCGCTCGCAGTACACAGAGCTTCGCAAGGCCCGAAGAGCCGGAGGGAAGTATCGCACACGCAAATGTGCCGGGACAGAGACGTGTTCTACGTTGTCCCCTCTCGTCGTGCAGTCTGTGCCTCTGCTGCTTCTGCTGTTAGGAATCGCTCCTTGAAAGGCGAGCGAGAGCGTCCTTCCGGGTGCATTGCACTGAGTCGAGTGCTCGCTCGGGACTTTGCTCTCGGGGCCAAGGCAAGAGGGCGTGCTTGCCCGCAGAACCGAGAACACGCTGTTGGGCAGAGCTGCAACTGACCGCTGGAGTTCAGCTCTCGCCGGACGGCAGAAGGCGAAGAACGAAGCCGCTTGCGAGCGGCGCAGTGCAGCGAAGAGCTCTCCGAATTCGCCGCTAGCTCCACGGTCCTTCTCAGCTGCGAGTAGCTGCTCTCGCAGTACACAGAGCTTCGCAAGGCCCGAAGAGCCGGAGGGAAGTATCGCACACGAAAATGCGCCGGGACAGAGACGTGTACTACGGTGTCCCCTCTCGTCGTGCAGTTTGTGCCTCTGCTGCTTCTGCTGTTAGGAATCGCTCCTTGAAAGGCGAGCGAGAGCGTCCTTCCGGGTGCATTGCACTGAGTCGAGTGCTCGCTCGGGACTTTGCTCTCGCGGCCAAGGCAAGAGGGCGTGCTTGCCCGCAGAACCGAGAACACGCTGTTGGGCAGAGCTGCAGCTGACCGCTGGAGTTCAGCTCTCGCCGGACGGCAGAAGGCGAAGAACGAAGCCGCTTGCGAGCGGCGCAGTGCAGCGAAGAGCTCTCCGAATTCGCCGCTAGCTCCACGGTCCTTCTCAGCTGCGAGTAGCAGCGCTCGCAGTACACAGAGCTTCGCAAGGCCCGAAGAGCCGGAGGGAAGTATCGCACACGCAAATGCGCCGGGACAGAGACGTGTTCTACGTTGTCCCTTCTCGTCGTGCAGTTTGTGCCTCTGCTGCTTCTGCTGTTAGGAATCGCTCCTTGAAAGGCGAGCGAGAGCGTCCTTCCGGGTGCATTGCACTGAGTCGAGTGCTCGCTCGGGACTTTGCTCTCGCGGCCAAGGCAAGAGGGCGTGCTTGCCCGCAGAACCGAGAACACGCTGTTGGGCAGAGCTGCAACTGACCGCTGGAGTTCAGCTCTCGCCGGACGGCAGAAGGCGAAGAACGAAGCCGCTTGCGAGCGGCGCAGTGCAGCGAAGAGCTCTCCGAATTCGCCGCTAGCTCCACGGTCCTTCTCAGCTGCGAGTAGCTGCTCTCGCAGTACACAGAGCTTCGCAAGGCCCGAAGAGCCGGAGGGAAGTATCGCACACGCAAATGTGCCGGGACAGAGACGTGTTCTACGTTGTCCCCTCTCGTCGTGCAGTTTGTGCCTCTGCTGCTTCTGCTGTTAGGAATCGCTCCTTGAAAGGCGAGCGAGAGCGTCCTTCCGGGTGCATTGCACTGAGTCGAGTGCTCGCTCGGGACTTTGCTCTCGCGGCCAAGGCAAGAGGGCGTGCTTGCCCGCAGAACCGAGAACACGCTGTTGGGCAGAGCTGCAGCTGACCGCTGGAGTTCAGCTCTCGCCGGACGGCAGAAGGCGAAGAACGAAGCCGCTTGCGAGCGGCGCAGTGCAGCGAAGAGCTCTCCGAATTCGCCGCTAGCTCCACGGTCCTTCTCAGCTGCGAGTAGCAGCGCTCGCAGTACACAGAGCTTCGCAAGGCCCGAAGAGCCGGAGGGAAGTATCGCACACGAAAATGCGCCGGGACAGAGACGTGTTCTACGTTGTCCCCTCTCGTCGTGCAGTTTGTGCCTCTGCTGCTTCTGCTGTTAGGAATCGCTCCTTGAAAGGCGAGCGAGAGCGTCCTTCCGGGTGCATTGCACTGAGTCGAGCGCTCGCTCGGGACTTTGCTCTCGCGGCCAAGGCAAGAGGGCGTGCTTGCCCGCAGAACCGAGAACACGCTGTTGGGCAGAGCTGCAGCTGACCGCCGGAGTTCAGCTCTCGCCGGACGGCAGAAGGCGAAGAACGAAGCCGCTTGCGAGCGGCGCAGTGCAGCGAAGAGCTCTCCGAATTCGCCGCTAGCTCCACGGTCCTTCTCAGCTGCGAGTAGCAGCGCTCGCAGTACACAGAGCTTCGCAAGGCCCGAAGACCCGGAGGGAAGTATCAGACACGAAAATGCGCCGGGACAGAGACGTGTTCTACGTTGTCCCCTCTCGTCGTGCAGTTTGTGCCTCTGCTGCTTCTGCTGTTAGGAATCGCTCCTTGAAAGGCGAGCGAGAGCGTCCTTCCGGGTGCATTGCACTGAGTCGAGTGCTCGCTCGGGACTTTGCTCTCGGGGCCAAGGCAAGAGGGCGTGCTTGCCCGCAGAACCGAGAACACGCTGTTGGGCAGAGCTGCAACTGACCGCTGGAGTTCAGCTCTCGCCGGACGGCAGAAGGCGAAGAACGAAGGCGCTTGCGAGCGGCGCAGTGCAGCGAAGAGCTCTCCGAATTCGCCGCTAGCTCCACGGTCCTTCTCAGCTGCGAGTAGCAGCGCTCGCAGTACACAGAGCTTCGCAAGGCCCGAAGAGCCGGAGGGAAGTATCGCACACGCAAATGTGCCGGGACAGAGACGTGTTCTACGTTGTCCCCTCTCGTCGTGCAGTTTGTGCCTCTGCTGCTTCTGCTGTTAGGAATCGCTCCTTGAAAGGCGAGCGAGAGGGTCCTTCCGGGTGCATTGCACTGAGTCGAGCGCTCGCTCGGGTCTTTGCTCTCGCGGCCAAGGCAAGAGGGCGTGCTTGCCCGCAGAACCGAGAACACGCTGTTGGGCAGAGCTGCAGCTGACCGCTGGAGTTCAGCTCTCGCCGGACGGCAGAAGGCGAAGAACGAAGCCGCTTGCGAGCGGCGCAGTGCAGCGAAGAGCTCTCCGAATTCGCCGCTAGCTCCACGGTCCTTCTCAGCTGCGAGTAGCAGCGCTCGCAGTACACAGAGCTTCGCAAGGCCCGAAGAGCCGGAGGGAAGTATCGCACACGCAAATGTGCCGGGACAGAGACGTGTTCTACGTTGTCCCCTCTCGTCGTGCAGTTTGTGCCTCTGCTGCTTCTGCTGTTAGGAATCGCTCCTTGAAAGGCGAGCGAGAGGGTCCTTCCGGGTGCATTGCACTGAGTCGAGCGCTCGCTCGGTCTTTGCTCTCGCGGCCAAGGCAAGAGGGCGTGCTTGCCCGCAGAACCGAGAACACGCTGTTGGGCAGAGCTGCAGCTGACCGCCGGAGTTCAGCTCTCGCCGGACGGCAGAAGGCGAAGAACGAAGCCGCTTGCGAGCGGCGCAGTGCAGCGAAGAGCTCTCCGAATTCGCCGCTAGCTCCACGGTCCTTCTCAGCTGCGAGTAGCAGCGCTCGCAGTACACAGAGCCTCGCAAGGCCCGAAGACCCGGAGGCAAGTATCGCACACGCAAATGTGCCGGGACAGAGACGTGTTCTACGTTGTCCCTTCTCGTCGTGCAGTTTGTGCCTCTGCTGCTTCTGCTGTTAGGAATCGCTCCTTGAAAGGCGAGCGAGAGCGTCCTTCCGGGTGCATTGCACTGAGTCGAGTGCTCGCTCGGGACTTTGCACTCGGGGCCAAGGCAAGAGGGCGTGCTTGCCCGCAGAACTGAGAACACGCTGTTGGGCAGAGCTGCAGCTGACCGCCGGAGTTCAGCTCTCGCCGGACGGCAGAAGGCGAAGAACGAAGCCGCTTGCGAGCGGCGCAGTGCAGCGAAGAGCTCTCCGAATTCGCCGCTAGCTCCACGGTCCTTCTCAGCTGCGAGTAGCAGCGCTCGCAGTACACAGAGCCTCGCAAGGCCCGAAGACCCGGAGGCAAGTATCGCGCACGCAAATGTGCCGGGACAGAGACGTGTTCTACGTTGTCCCTTCTCGTCGTGCTGTTTGTGCCTCTGCTGCTTCTGCTGTTAGGAATCGCTCCTTGAAAGGCGAGCGAGAGCGTCCTTCCGGGTGCATTGCACTGAGTCGAGTGCTCGCTCGGGACTTTGCACTCGGGGCCAAGGCAAGAGGGCGTGCTTGCCCGCAGAACTGAGAACACGCTGTTGGGCAGAGCTGCAGCTGACCGCCGGAGTTCAGCTCTCGCCGGACGGCAGAAGGCGAAGAACGAAGCCGCTTGCGAGCGGCGCAGTGCAGCGAAGAGCTCTCCGAATTCGCCGCTAGCTCCACGGTCCTTCTCAGCTGCGAGTAGCAGCGCTCGCAGTACGCAGAGCCTCGCAAGGCCCGAAGACCCGGAGGGAAGTATCGCGCACGCAAATGTGCCGGGACAGAGACGTGTTCTACGTTGTCCCTTCTCGTCGTGCAGTTTGTGCCTCTGCTGCTTCTGCTGTTAGGAATCGCTCCTTGAAAGGCGAGCGAGAGCGTCCTTCCGGGTGCATTGCACTGAGTCGAGCGCTCGCTCGGGACTTTGCTCTCGCGGCCAAGGCAAGAGGGCGTGCTTGCCCGCAGAACCGAGAACACGCTGTTGGGCAGAGCTGCAACTGACCGCTGGAGTTCAGCTCTCGCCGGACGGCAGAAGGCGAAGAACGAAGCCGCTTGCGAGCGGCGCAGTGCAGCGAAGAGCTCTCCGAATTCGCCGCTAGCTCCACGGTCCTTCTCAGCTGCGAGTAGCAGCGCTCGCAGTACGCAGAGCTTCGCAAGGCCCGAAGAGCCGGAGGGAAGTATCGCACACGAAAATGCGCCGGGACAGAGACGTGTTCTACGTTGTCCCCTCTCGTCGTGCAGTTTGTGCCTCTGCTGCTTCTGCTGTTAGGAATCGCTCCTTGAAAGGCGAGCGAGAGCGTCCTTCCGGGTGCATTGCACTGAGTCGAGCGCTCGCTCGGGACTTTGCTCTCGCGGCCAAGGCAAGAGGGCGTGCTTGCCCGCAGAACCGAGAACACGCTGTTGGGCAGAGCTGCAACTGACCGCTGGAGTTCAGCTCTCGCCGGACGGCAGAAGGCGAAGAACGAAGCCGCTTGCGAGCGGCGCAGTGCAGCGAAGAGCTCTCCGAATTCGCCGCTAGCTCCACGGTCCTTCTCAGCGGCGAGTAGCAGCGCTCGCAGTACACAGAGCTTCGCAAGGCCCGAAAAGCCGGAGGGAAGTATCGCACACGCAAATGTGCCGGGACAGAGACGTGTTCTACGTTGTCCCTTCTCGTCGTGCAGTTTGTGCCTCTGCTGCTTCTGCTGTTAGGAATCGCTCCTTGAAAGGCGAGCGAGAGCGTCCTTCCGGGTGCATTGCACTGAGTCGAGTGCTCGCTCGGGACTTTGCACTCGGGGCCAAGGCAAGAGGGCGTGCTTGCCCGCAGAACTGAGAACACGCTGTTGGGCAGAGCTGCAGCTGACCGCTGGAGTTCAGCTCTCGCCGGACGGCAGAAGGCGAAGAACGAAGCCGCTTGCGAGCGGCGCAGTGCAGCGAAGAGCTCTCCGAATTCGCCGCTAGCTCCACGGTCCTTCTCAGCTGCGAGTAGCAGCGCTCGCAGTACACAGAGCCTCGCAAGGCCCGAAGACCCGGAGGGAAGTATCGCACACGCAAATGTGCCGGGACAGAGACGTGTTCTACGTTGTCCACTCTCGTCGTGCAGTTTGTGCCTCTGCTGCTTCTGCTGTTACGAATCGCTCCTTGAAAGGCGAGCGAGAGCGTCCTTCCGGGTGCATTGCACTGAGTCGAGTGCTCGCTCGGGACTTTGCACTCGGGGCCAAGGCAAGAGGGCGTGCTTGCCCGCAGAACTGAGAACACGCTGTTGGGCAGAGCTGCAGCTGACCGCCGGAGTTCAGCTCTCGCCGGACGGCAGAAGGCGAAGAACGAAGCCGCTTGCGAGCGGCGCAGTGCAGCGAAGAGCTCTCCGAATTCGCCGCTAGCTCCACGGTCCTTCTCAGCTGCGAGTAGCAGCGCTCGCAGTACACAGAGCCTCGCAAGGCCCGAAGACCCGGAGGGAAGTATCGCGCACGCAAATGTGCCAGGACAGAGACGTGTTCTACGTTGTCCCTTCTCGTCATGCAGTTTGTGCCTCTGCTGCTTCTGCTGTTAGGAATCGCTCCTTGAAAGGCGAGCGAGAGCGTCCTTCCGGGTGCATTGCACTGAGTCGAGCGCTCGCTCGGGACTTTGCTCTCGCGGCCAAGGCAAGAGGGCGTGCTTGCCCGCAGAACCGAGAACACGCTGTTGGGCAGAGCTGCAGCTGACCGCCGGAGTTCAGCTCTCGCCGGACGGCAGAAGGCGAAGAACGAAGCCGCTTGCGAGCGGCGCAGTGCAGCGAAGAGCTCTCCGAATTCGCCGCTAGCTCCACGGTCCTTCTCAGCTGCGAGTAGCAGCGCTCGCAGTACACAGAGCCTCGCAAGGCCCGAAGACCCGGAGGCAAGTATCGCACACGCAAATGTGCCGGGACAGAGACGTGTTCTACGTTGTCCCTTCTCGTCGTGCAGTTTGTGCCTCTGCTGCTTCTGCTGTTAGGAATCGCTCCTTGAAAGGCGAGCGAGAGCGTCCTTCCGGGTGCATTGCACTGAGTCGAGTGCTCGCTCGGGACTTTGCACTCGGGGCCAAGGCAAGAGGGCGTGCTTGCCCGCAGAACTGAGAACACGCTGTTGGGCAGAGCTGCAGCTGACCGCCGGAGTTCAGCTCTCGCCGGACGGCAGAAGGCGAAGAACGAAGCCGCTTGCGAGCGGCGCAGTGCAGCGAAGAGCTCTCCGAATTCGCCGCTAGCTCCACGGTCCTTCTCAGCTGCGAGTAGCAGCGCTCGCAGTACACAGAGCCTCGCAAGGCCCGAAGACCCGGAGGGAAGTATCGCGCACGCAAATGTGCCGGGACAGAGACGTGTTCTACGTTGTCCCTTCTCGTCGTGCAGTTTGTGCCTCTGCTGCTTCTGCTGTTAGGAATCGCTCCTTGAAAGGCGAGCGAGAGCGTCCTTCCGGGTGCATTGCACTGAGTCGAGCGCTCGCTCGGGACTTTGCTCTCGCGGCCAAGGCAAGAGGGCGTGCTTGCCCGCAGAACCGAGAACACGCTGTTGGGCAGAGCTGCAGCTGACCGCCGGAGTTCAGCTCTCGCCGGACGGCAGAAGGCGAAGAACGAAGCCGCTTGCGAGCGGCGCAGTGCAGCGAAGAGCTCTCCGAATTCGCCGCTAGCTCCACGGTCCTTCTCAGCTGCGAGTAGCAGCGCTCGCAGTACACAGAGCCTCGCAAGGCCCGAAGACCCGGAGGGAAGTATCGCGCACGCAAATGTGCCAGGACAGAGACGTGTTCTACGTTGTCCCTTCTCGTCATGCAGTTTGTGCCTCTGCTGCTTCTGCTGTTAGGAATCGCTCCTTGAAAGGCGAGCGAGAGCGTCCTTCCGGGTGCATTGCACTGAGTCGAGTGCTCGCTCGGGACTTTGCACTCGGGGCCAAGGCAAGAGGGCGTGCTTGCCCGCAGAACTGAGAACACGCTGTTGGGCAGAGCTGCAGCTGACCGCCGGAGTTCAGCTCTCGCCGGACGGCAGAAGGCGAAGAACGAAGCCGCTTGCGAGCGGCGCAGTGCAGCGAAGAGCTCTCCGAATTCGCCGCTAGCTCCACGGTCCTTCTCAGCTGCGAGTAGCAGCGCTCGCAGTACACAGAGCCTCGCAAGGCCCGAAGACCCGGAGGGAAGTATCGCGCACGCAAATGTGCCAGGACAGAGACGTGTTCTACGTTGTCCCTTCTCGTCGTGCAGTTTGTGCCTCTGCTGCTTCTGCTGTTAGGAATCGCTCCTTGAAAGGCGAGCGAGAGCGTCCTTCCGGGTGCATTGCACTGAGTCGAGCGCTCGCTCGGGACTTTGCTCTCGCGGCCAAGGCAAGAGGGCGTGCTTGCCCGCAGAACCGAGAACACGCTGTTGGGCAGAGCTGCAACTGACCGCTGGAGTTCAGCTCTCGCCGGACGGCAGAAGGCGAAGAACGAAGCCGCTTGCGAGCGGCGCAGTGCAGCGAAGAGCTCTCCGAATTCGCCGCTAGCTCCACGGTCCTTCTCAGCTGCGAGTAGCAGCGCTCGCAGTACACAGAGCTTCGCAAGGCCCGAAGAGCCGGAGGGAAGTATCGCGCACGAAAATGCGCCGGGACAGAGACGTGTTCTACGTTGTCCCCTCTCGTCGTGCAGTTTGTGCCTCTGCTGCTTCTGCTGTTAGGAATCGCTCCTTGAAAGGCGAGCGAGAGCGTCCTTCCGGGTGCATTGCACTGAGTCGAGCGCTCGCTCGGGACTTTGCTCTCGCGGCCAAGGCAAGAGGGCGTGCTTGCCCGCAGAACCGAGAACACGCTGTTGGGCAGAGCTGCAGCTGACCGCTGGAGTTCAGCTCTCGCCGGACGGCAGAAGGCGAAGAACGAAGCCGCTTGCGAGCGGCGCAATGCAGCGAAGAGCTCTCCGAATTCGCCGCTAGCTCCACGGTCCTTCTCAGCGGCGAGTAGCAGCGCTCGCAGTACACAGAGCTTCGCAAGGCCCGAAAAGCCGGAGGGAAGTATCGCACACGCAAATGTGCCGGGACAGAGACGTGTTCTATGTTGTCCACTCTCGTCGTGCAGTTTGTGCCTCTGCTGCTTCTGCTGTTAGGAATCGCTCCTTGAAAGGCGAGCGAGAGCGTCCTTCCGGGTGCATTGCACTGAGTCGAGTGCTCGCTCGGGACTTTGCTCTCGCGGCCAAGGCAAGAGGGCGTGCTTGCCCGCAGAACCGAGAACACGCTGTTGGGCAGAGCTGCAACTGACCGCTGGAGTTCAGCTCTCGCCGGACGGCAGAAGGCGAAGAACGAAGCCGCTTGCGAGCGGCGCAGTGCAGCGAAGAGCTCTCCGAATTCGCCGCTAGCTCCACGGTCCTTCTCAGCTGCGAGTAGCTGCTCTCGCAGTACACAGAGCTTCGCAAGGCCCGAAGAGCCGGAGGGAAGTATCGCACACGCAAATGTGCCGGGACAGAGACGTGTTCTACGGTGTCCCCTCTCGTCGTGCAGTTTGTGCCTCTGCTGCTTCTGCTGTTAGGAATCGCTCCTTGAAAGGCGAGCGAGAGCGTCCTTCCGGGTGCATTGCACTGAGTCGAGTGCTCGCTCGGGACTTTGCTCTCGGGGCCAAGGCAAGAGGGCGTGCTTGCCCGCAGAACCGAGAACACGCTGTTGGGCAGAGCTGCAACTGACCGCTGAAGTTCAGCTCTCGCCGGACGGCAGAAGGCGAAGAACGAAGCCGCTTGCGAGCGGCGCAGTGCAGCGAAGAGCTCTCCGAATTCGCCGCTAGCTCCACGGTCCTTCTCAGCTGCGAGTAGCTGCTCTCGCAGTACACAGAGCTTCGCAAGGCCCGAAGAGCCGGAGGGAAGTATCGCACACGAAAATGCGCCAGGACAGAGACGTGTTCTACGGTGTCCCCTCTCGTCGTGCAGTTTGTGCCTCTGCTGCTTCTGCTGTTAGGAATCGCTCCTTGAAAGGCGAGCGAGAGCGTCCTTCCGGGTGCATTGCACTGAGTCGAGTGCTCGCTCGGGACTTTGCTCTCGCGGCCAAGGCAAGAGGGCGTGCTTGCCCGCAGAACCGAGAACACGCTGTTGGGCAGAGCTGCAGCTGACCGCTGGAGTTCAGCTCTCGCCGGACGGCAGAAGGCGAAGAACGAAGCCGCTTGCGAGCGGCGCAGTGCAGCGAAGAGCTCTCCGAATTCGCCGCTAGCTCCACGGTCCTTCTCAGCTGCGAGTAGCAGCGCTCGCAGTACACAGAGCTTCGCAAGGCCCGAAAAGCCGGAGGGAAGTATCGCACACGCAAATGTGCCGGGACAGAGACGTGTTCTACGTTGTCCCCTCTCGTCGTGCAGTTTGTGCCTCTGCTGCTTCTGCTGTTAGGAATCGCTCCTTGAAAGGCGAGCGAGAGGGTCCTTCCGGGTGCATTGCACTGAGTCGAGCGCTCGCTCGGGTCTTTGCTCTCGCGGCCAAGGCAAGAGGGCGTGCTTGCCCGCAGAACCGAGAACACGCTGTTGGGCAGAGCTGCAACTGACCGCTGGAGTTCAGCTCTCGCCGGACGGCAGAAGGCGAAGAACGAAGCCGCTTGCGAGCGGCGCAGTGCAGCGAAGAGCTCTCCGAATTCGCCGCTAGCTCCACGGTCCTTCTCAGCTGCGAGTAGCAGCGCTCGCAGTACACAGAGCTTCGCAAGGCCCGAAGAGCCGGAGGGAAGTATCGCACACGCAAATGCGCCGGGACAGAGACGTGTTCTACGTTGTCCCCTCTCGTCGTGCAGTTTGTGCCTCTGCTGCTTCTGCTGTTAGGAATCGCTCCTTGAAAGGCGAGCGAGAGCGTCCTTCCGGGTGCATTGCACTGAGTCGAGCGCTCGCTCGGGACTTTGCTCTCGGGGCCAAGGCAAGAGGGCGTGCTTGCCCGCAGAACCGAGAACACGCTGTTGGGCAGAGCTGCAGCTGACCGCTGGAGTTCAGCTCTCGCCGGACGGCAGAAGGCGAAGAACGAAGCCGCTTGCGAGCGGCGCAGTGCAGCGAAGAGCTCTCCGAATTCGCCGCTAGCTCCACGGTCCTTCTCAGCTGCGAGTAGCAGCGCTCGCAGTACACAGAGCCTCGCAAGGCCCGAAAAGCCGGAGGGAAGTATCGCGCACGCAAATGCGCCGGGACAGAGACGTGTTCTACGTTGTCCCCTCTCGTCGTGCAGTTTGTGCCTCTGCTGCTTCTGCTGTTAGGAATCGCTCCTTGAAAGGCGAGCGAGAGGGTCCTTCCGGGTGCATTGCACTGAGTCGAGCGCTCGCTCGGGTCTTTGCTCTCGCGGCCAAGGCAAGAAGGCGTGCTTGCCCGCAGAACCGAGAACACGCTGTTGGGCAGAGCTGCAGCTGACCGCTGGAGTTCAGCTCTCGCCGGACGGCAGAAGGCGAAGAACGAAGCCGCTTGCGAGCGGCGCAGTGCAGCGAAGAGCTCTCCGAATTCGCCGCTAGCTCCACGGTCCTTCTCAGCTGCGAGTAGCAGCGCTCGCAGTACACAGAGCTTCGCAAGGCCCGAAGAGCCGGAGGGAAGTATCGCACACGCAAATGTGCCGGGACAGAGACGTGTTCTACGTTGTCCCCTCTCGTCGTGCAGTTTGTGCCTCTGCTGCTTCTGCTGTTAGGAATCGCTCCTTGAAAGGCGAGCGAGAGCGTCCTTCCGGGTGCATTGCACTGAGTCGAGCGCTCGCTCGGGACTTTGCTCTCGCGGCCAAGGCAAGAGGGCGTGCTTGCCCGCAGAACCGAGAACACGCTGTTGGGCAGAGCTGCAGCTGACCGCTGGAGTTCAGCTCTCGCCGGACGGCAGAAGGCGAAGAACGAAGCCGCTTGCGAGCGGCGCAGTGCAGCGAAGAGCTCTCCGAATTCGCCGCTAGCTCCACGGTCCTTCTCAGCTGCGAGTAGCAGCGCTCGCAGTACACAGAGCTTCGCAAGGCCCGAAAAGCCGGAGGGAAGTATCGCACACGCAAATGTGCCGGGACAGAGACGTGTTCTACGTTGTCCCCTCTCGTCGTGCAGTTTGTGCCTCTGCTGCTTCTGCTGTTAGGAATCGCTCCTTGAAAGGCGAGCGAGAGGGTCCTTCCGGGTGCATTGCACTGAGTCGAGCGCTCGCTCGGGTCTTTGCTCTCGCGGCCAAGGCAAGAGGGCGTGCTTGCCCGCAGAACCGAGAACACGCTGTTGGGCAGAGCTGCAGCTGACCGCTGGAGTTCAGCTCTCGCCGGACGGCAGAAGGCGAAGAACGAAGCCGCTTGCGAGCGGCGCAGTGCAGCGAAGAGCTCTCCGAATTCGCCGCTAGCTCCACGGTCCTTCTCAGCTGCGAGTAGCAGCGCTCGCAGTACACAGAGCTTCGCAAGGCCCGAAGACCCGGAGGGAAGTATCGCACACGCAAATGTGCCGGGACAGAGACGTGTTCTACGTTGTCCCCTCTCGTCGTGCAGTTTGTGCCTCTGCTGCTTCTGCTGTTAGGAATCGCTCCTTGAAAGGCGAGCGAGAGCGTCCTTCCGGGTGCATTGCACTGAGTCGAGTGCTCGCTCGGGACTTTGCTCTCGGGGCCAAGGCAAGAGGGCGTGCTTGCCCGCAGAACCGAGAACACGCTGTTGGGCAGAGCTGCAACTGACCGCTGGAGTTCAGCTCTCGCCGGACGGCAGAAGGCGAAGAACGAAGCCGCTTGCGAGCGGCGCAGTGCAGCGAAGAGCTCTCCGAATTCGCCGCTAGCTCCACGGTCCTTCTCAGCTGCGAGTAGCAGCACTCGCAGTACACAGAGCTTCGCAAGGCCCGAAGACCCGGAGGGAAGTATCGCACACGCAAATGTGCCGGGACAGAGACGTGTTCTACGTTGTCCACTCTCGTCGTGCAGTTTGTGCCTCTGCTGCTTCTGCTGTTAGGAATCGCTCCTTGAAAGGCGAGCGAGAGCGTCCTTCCGGGTGCATTGCACTGAGTCGAGTGCTCGCTCGGGACTTTGCTCTCGGGGCCAAGGCAAGAGGGCGTGCTTGCCCGCAGAACCGAGAACACGCTGTTGGGCAGAGCTGCAACTGACCGCTGGAGTTCAGCTCTCGCCGGACGGCAGAAGGCGAAGAACGAAGCCGCTTGCGAGCGGCGCAGTGCAGCGAAGAGCTCTCCGAATTCGCCGCTAGCTCCACGGTCCTTCTCAGCTGCGAGTAGCTGCTCTCGCAGTACACAGAGCTTCGCAAGGCTCGAAGAGCCGGAGGGAAGTATCGCACACGCAAATGTGCCGGGACAGAGACGTGTTCTACGGTGTCCCCTCTCGTCGTGCAGTTTGTGCCTCTGCTGCTTCTGCTGTTAGGAATCGCTCCTTGAAAGGCGAGCGAGAGCGTCCTTCCGGGTGCATTGCACTGAGTCGAGTGCTCGCTCGGGACTTTGCTCTCGGGGCCAAGGCAAGAGGGCGTGCTTGCCCGCAGAACCGAGAACACGCTGTTGGGCAGAGCTGCAACTGACCGCTGGAGTTCAGCTCTCGCCGGACGGCAGAAGGCGAAGAACGAAGCCGCTTGCGAGCGGCGCAGTGCAGCGAAGAGCTCTCCGAATTCGCCGCTAGCTCCACGGTCCTTCTCAGCTGCGAGTAGCAGCGCTCGCAGTACACAGAGCTTCGCAAGGCCCGAAGAGCCGGAGGGAAGTATCGCACACGCAAATGCGCCGGGACAGAGACGTGTTCTACGTTGTCCCTTCTCGTCGTGCAGTTTGTGCCTCTGCTGCTTCTGCTGTTAGGAATCGCTCCTCGAAAGGCGAGCGAGAGCGTCCTTCCGGGTGCATTGCACTGAGTCGAGTGCTCGCTCGGGACTTTGCTCTCGCGGCCAAGGCAAGAGGGCGTGCTTGCCCGCAGAACCGAGAACACGCTGTTGGGCAGAGCTGCAGCTGACCGCTGGAGTTCAGCTCTCGCCGGACGGCAGAAGGCGAAGAACGAAGCCGCTTGCGAGCGGCGCAGTGCAGCGAAGAGCTCTCCGAATTCGCCGCTAGCTCCACGGTCCTTCTCAGCTGCGAGTAGCAGCGCTCGCAGTACACAGAGCTTCGCAAGGCCCGAAGAGCCGGAGGGAAGTATCGCACACGCAAATGTGCCGGGACAGAGACGTGTTCTACGTTGTCCCCTCTCGTCGTGCAGTTTGTGCCTCTGCTGCTTCTGCTGTTAGGAATCGCTCCTCGAAAGACGAGCGAGAGCGTCCTTCCGGGTGCATTGCACTGAGTCGAGTGCTCGCTCGGGTCTTTGCTCTCGGGGCCAAGGCAAGAGGGCGTGCTTGCCCGCAGAACTGAGAACACGCTGTTGGGCAGAGCTGCAACTGACCGCTGGAGTTCAGCTCTCGCCGGACGGCAGAAGGCGAAGAACGAAGCCGCTTGCGAGCGGCGCAGTGCAGCGAAGAGCTCTCCGAATTCGCCGCTAGCTCCACGGTCCTTCTCAGCTGCGAGTAGCAGCGCTCGCAGTACACAGAGCTTCGCAAGGCCCGAAGACCCGGAGGGAAGTATCGCACACGCAAATGTGCCGGGACAGAGACGTGTTCTACGTTGTCCCCTCTCGTCGTGCAGTTTGTGCCTCTGCTGCTTCTGCTGTTAGGAATCGCTCCTTGAAAGGCGAGCGAGAGCGTCCTTCCGGGTGCATTGCACTGAGTCGAGTGCTCGCTCGGGACTTTGCACTCGGGGCCAAGGCAAGAGGGCGTGCTTGCCCGCAGAACTGAGAACACGCTGTTGGGCAGAGCTGCAGCTGACCGCCGGAGTTCAGCTCTCGCCGGACGGCAGAAGGCGAAGAACGAAGCCGCTTGCGAGCGGCGCAGTGCAGCGAAGAGCTCTCCGAATTCGCCGCTAGCTCCACGGTCCTTCTCAGCTGCGAGTAGCAGCGCTCGCAGTACACAGAGCTTCGCAAGGCCCGAAGACCCGGAGGGAAGTATCGCGCACGCAAATGTGCCGGGACAGAGACGTGTTCTACGTTGTCCCTTCTCGTCGTGCAGTTTGTGCCTCTGCTGCTTCTGCTGTTAGGAATCGCTCCTTGAAAGGCGAGCGAGAGCGTCCTTCCGGGTGCATTGCACTGAGTCGAGTGCTGGCTCGGGACTTTGCACTCGGGGCCAAGGCAAGAGGGCGTGCTTGCCCGCAGAACCGAGAACACGCTGTTGGGCAGAGCTGCAGCTGACCGCCGGAGTTCAGCTCTCGCCGGACGGCAGAAGGCGAAGAACGAAGCCGCTTGCGAGCGGCGCAGTGCAGCGAAGAGCTCTCCGAATTCGCCGCTAGCTCCACGGTCCTTCTCAGCTGCGAGTAGCAGCGCTCGCAGTACACAGAGCCTCGCAAGGCCCGAAGACCCGGAGGGAAGTATCGCGCACGCAAATGTGCCGGGACAGAGACGTGTTCTACGTTGTCCCTTCTCGTCGTGCAGTTTGTGCCTCTGCTGCTTCTGCTGTTAGGAATCGCTCCTTGAAAGGCGAGCGAGAGCGTCCTTCCGGGTGCATTGCACTGAGTCGAGTGCTCGCTCGGGACTTTGCACTCGGGGCCAAGGCAAGAGGGCGTGCTTGCCCGCAGAACTGAGAACACGCTGTTGGGCAGAGCTGCAGCTGACCGCCGGAGTTCAGCTCTCGCCGGACGGCAGAAGGCGAAGAACGAAGCCGTTTGCGAGCGGCGCAGTGCAGCGAAGAGCTCTCCGAATTCGCCGCTAGCTCCACGGTCCTTCTCAGCTGCGAGTAGCAGCGCTCGCAGTACACAGAGCCTCGCAAGGCCCGAAGACCCGGAGGGAAGTATCGCGCACGCAAATGCGCCGGGACAGAGACGTGTTCTACGTTGTCCCTTCTCGTCGTGCAGTTTGTGCCTCTGCTGCTTCTGCTGTTAGGAATCGCTCCTTGAAAGGCGAGCGAGAGCGTCCTTCCGGGTGCATTGCACTGAGTCGAGTGCTCGCTCGGGACTTTGCACTCGGGGCCAAGGCAAGAGGGCGTGCTTGCCCGCAGAACCGAGAACACGCTGTTGGGCAGAGCTGCAGCTGACCGCCGGAGTTCAGCTCTCGCCGGACGGCAGAAGGCGAAGAACGAAGCCGCTTGCGAGCGGCGCAGTGCAGCGAAGAGCTCTCCGAATTCGCCGCTAGCTCCACGGTCCTTCTCAGCTGCGAGTAGCAGCGCTCGCAGTACACAGAGCTTCGCAAGGCCCGAAGAGCCGGAGGGAAGTATCGCGCACGCAAATGCGCCGGGACAGAGACGTGTTCTACGTTGTCCCTTCTCGTCGTGCAGTTTGTGCCTCTGCTGCTTCTGCTGTTAGGAATCGCTCCTTGAAAGGCGAGCGAGAGCGTCCTTCCGGGTGCATTGCACTGAGTCGAGCGCTCGCTCGGGACTTTGCTCTCGCGGCCAAGGCAAGAGGGCGTGCTTGCCCGCAGAACCGAGAACACGCTGTTGGGCAGAGCTGCAGCTGACCGCTGGAGTTCAGCTCTCGCCGGACGGCAGAAGGCGAAGAACGAAGCCGCTTGCGAGCGGCGCAGTGCAGCGAAGAGCTCTCCGAATTCGCCGCTAGCTCCACGGTCCTTCTCAGCTGCGAGTAGCAGCGCTCGCAGTACACAGAGCTTCGCAAGGCCCGAAGAGCCGGAGGGAAGTATCGCGCACGCAAATGCGCCGGGACAGAGACGTGTTCTACGTTGTCCCTTCTCGTCGTGCAGTTTGTGCCTCTGCTGCTTCTGCTGTTAGGAATCGCTCCTTGAAAGGCGAGCGAGAGCGTCCTTCCGGGTGCATTGCACTGAGTCGAGCGCTCGCTCGGGACTTTGCTCTCGCGGCCAAGGCAAGAGGGCGTGCTTGCCCGCAGAACCGAGAACACGCTGTTGGGCAGAGCTGCAGCTGACCGCTGGAGTTCAGCTCTCGCCGGACGGCAGAAGGCGAAGAACGAAGCCGCTTGCGAGCGGCGCAGTGCAGCGAAGAGCTCTCCGAATTCGCCGCTAGCTCCACGGTCCTTCTCAGCTGCGAGTAGCAGCGCTCGCAGTACACAGAGCTTCGCAAGGCCCGAAGAGCCGGAGGGAAGTATCGCGCACGCAAATGCGCCGGGACAGAGACGTGTTCTACGTTGTCCCTTCTCGTCGTGCAGTTTGTGCCTCTGCTGCTTCTGCTGTTAGGAATCGCTCCTTGAAAGGCGAGCGAGAGCGTCCTTCCGGGTGCATTGCACTGAGTCGAGCGCTCGCTCGGGACTTTGCTCTCGCGGCCAAGGCAAGAGGGCGTGCTTGCCCGCAGAACCGAGATCACGCTGTTGGGCAGAGCTGCAGCTGACCGCTGGAGTTCAGCTCTCGCCGGACGGCAGAAGGCGAAGAACGAAGCCGCTTGCGAGCGGCGCAGTGCAGCGAAGAGCTCTCCGAATTCGCCGCTAGCTCCACGGTCCTTCTCAGCTGCGAGTAGCAGCGCTCGCAGTACACAGAGCTTCGCAAGGCCCGAAGAGCCGGAGGGAAGTATCGCGCACGCAAATGCGCCGGGACAGAGACGTGTTCTACGTTGTCCCCTCTCGTCGTGCAGTTTGTGCCTCTGCTGCTTCTGCTGTTAGGAATCGCTCCTTGAAAGGCGAGCGAGAGCGTCCTTCCGGGTGCATTGCACTGAGTCGAGCGCTCGCTCGGGACTTTGCTCTCGGGGCCAAGGCAAGAGGGCGTGCTTGCCCGCAGAACCGAGAACACGCTGTTGGGCAGAGCTGCAGCTGACCGCTGGAGTTCAGCTCTCGCCGGACGGCAGAAGGCGAAGAACGAAGCCGCTTGCGAGCGGCGCAGTGCAGCGAAGAGCTCTCCGAATTCGCCGCTAGCTCCACGGTCCTTCTCAGCTGCGAGTAGCAGCGCTCGCAGTACACAGAGCTTCGCAAGGCCCGAAAAGCCGGAGGGAAGTATCGCACACGCAAATGTGCCGGGACAGAGACGTGTTCTACGTTGTCCCCTCTCGTCGTGCAGTTTGTGCCTCTGCTGCTTCTGCTGTTAGGAATCGCTCCTTGAAAGGCGAGCGAGAGGGTCCTTCCGGGTGCATTGCACTGAGTCGAGCGCTCGCTCGGGTCTTTGCTCTCGCGGCCAAGGCAAGAGGGCGTGCTTGCCCGCAGAACCGAGAACACGCTGTTGGGCAGAGCTGCAGCTGACCGCTGGAGTTCAGCTCTCGCCGGACGGCAGAAGGCGAAGAACGAAGCCGCTTGCGAGCGGCGCAGTGCAGCGAAGAGCTCTCCGAATTCGCCGCTAGCTCCACGGTCCTTCTCAGCTGCGAGTAGCAGCGCTCGCAGTACACAGAGCTTCGCAAGGCCCGAAGACCCGGAGGGAAGTATCGCACACGCAAATGTGCCGGGACAGAGACGTGTTCTACGTTGTCCCCTCTCGTCGTGCAGTTTGTGCCTCTGCTGCTTCTGCTGTTAGGAATCGCTCCTTGAAAGGCGAGCGAGAGCGTCCTTCCGGGTGCATTGCACTGAGTCGAGTGCTCGCTCGGGACTTTGCTCTCGGGGCCAAGGCAAGAGGGCGTGCTTGCCCGCAGAACCGAGAACACGCTGTTGGGCAGAGCTGCAACTGACCGCTGGAGTTCAGCTCTCGCCGGACGGCAGAAGGCGAAGAACGAAGCCGCTTGCGAGCGGCGCAGTGCAGCGAAGAGCTCTCCGAATTCGCCGCTAGCTCCACGGTCCTTCTCAGCTGCGAGTAGCAGCGCTCGCAGTACACAGAGCTTCGCAAGGCCCGAAGACCCGGAGGGAAGTATCGCACACGCAAATGTGCCGGGACAGAGACGTGTTCTACGTTGTCCACTCTCGTCGTGCAGTTTGTGCCTCTGCTGCTTCTGCTGTTAGGAATCGCTCCTTGAAAGGCGAGCGAGAGCGTCCTTCCGGGTGCATTGCACTGAGTCGAGTGCTCGCTCGGGACTTTGCTCTCGGGGCCAAGGCAAGAGGGCGTGCTTGCCCGCAGAACCGAGAACACGCTGTTGGGCAGAGCTGCAACTGACCGCTGGAGTTCAGCTCTCGCCGGACGGCAGAAGGCGAAGAACGAAGCCGCTTGCGAGCGGCGCAGTGCAGCGAAGAGCTCTCCGAATTCGCCGCTAGCTCCACGGTCCTTCTCAGCTGCGAGTAGCTGCTCTCGCAGTACACAGAGCTTCGCAAGGCTCGAAGAGCCGGAGGGAAGTATCGCACACGCAAATGTGCCGGGACAGAGACGTGTTCTACGGTGTCCCCTCTCGTCGTGCAGTTTGTGCCTCTGCTGCTTCTGCTGTTAGGAATCGCTCCTTGAAAGGCGAGCGAGAGCGTCCTTCCGGGTGCATTGCACTGAGTCGAGTGCTCGCTCGGGACTTTGCTCTCGGGGCCAAGGCAAGAGGGCGTGCTTGCCCGCAGAACCGAGAACACGCTGTTGGGCAGAGCTGCAACTGACCGCTGGAGTTCAGCTCTCGCCGGACGGCAGAAGGCGAAGAACGAAGCCGCTTGCGAGCGGCGCAGTGCAGCGAAGAGCTCTCCGAATTCGCCGCTAGCTCCACGGTCCTTCTCAGCTGCGAGTAGCTGCTCTCGCAGTACACAGAGCTTCGCAAGGCCCGAAGAGCCGGAGGGAAGTATCGCACACGAAAATGCGCCGGGACAGAGACGTGTTCTACGGTGTCCCCTCTCGTCGTGCAGTTTGTGCCTCTGCTGCTTCTGCTGTTAGGAATCGCTCCTCGAAAGGCGAGCGAGAGCGTCCTTCCGGGTGCATTGCACTGAGTCGAGTGCTCGCTCGGGACTTTGCTCTCGCGGCCAAGGCAAGAGGGCGTGCTTGCCCGCAGAACCGAGAACACGCTGTTGGGCAGAGCTGCAGCTGACCGCTGGAGTTCAGCTCTCGCCGGACGGCAGAAGGCGAAGAACGAAGCCGCTTGCGAGCGGCGCAGTGCAGCGAAGAGCTCTCCGAATTCGCCGCTAGCTCCACGGTCCTTCTCAGCTGCGAGTAGCAGCGCTCGCAGTACACAGAGCTTCGCAAGGCCCGAAGAGCCGGAGGGAAGTATCGCACACGCAAATGCGCCGGGACAGAGACGTGTTCTACGTTGTCCCTTCTCGTCGTGCAGTTTGTGCCTCTGCTGCTTCTGCTGTTAGGAATCGCTCCTCGAAAGGCGAGCGAGAGCGTCCTTCCGGGTGCATTGCACTGAGTCGAGTGCTCGCTCGGGACTTTGCTCTCGCGGCCAAGGCAAGAGGGCGTGCTTGCCCGCAGAACCGAGAACACGCTGTTGGGCAGAGCTGCAGCTGACCGCTGGAGTTCAGCTCTCGCCGGACGGCAGAAGGCGAAGAACGAAGCCGCTTGCGAGCGGCGCAGTGCAGCGAAGAGCTCTCCGAATTCGCCGCTAGCTCCACGGTCCTTCTCAGCTGCGAGTAGCAGCGCTCGCAGTACACAGAGCTTCGCAAGGCCCGAAGAGCCGGAGGGAAGTATCGCACACGCAAATGTGCCGGGACAGAGACGTGTTCTACGTTGTCCCCTCTCGTCGTGCAGTTTGTGCCTCTGCTGCTTCTGCTGTTAGGAATCGCTCCTCGAAAGACGAGCGAGAGCGTCCTTCCGGGTGCATTGCACTGAGTCGAGTGCTCGCTCGGGTCTTTGCTCTCGGGGCCAAGGCAAGAGGGCGTGCTTGCCCGCAGAACTGAGAACACGCTGTTGGGCAGAGCTGCAACTGACCGCTGGAGTTCAGCTCTCGCCGGACGGCAGAAGGCGAAGAACGAAGCCGCTTGCGAGCGGCGCAGTGCAGCGAAGAGCTCTCCGAATTCGCCGCTAGCTCCACGGTCCTTCTCAGCTGCGAGTAGCAGCGCTCGCAGTACACAGAGCTTCGCAAGGCCCGAAGAGCCGGAGGGAAGTATCGCACACGAAAATGCGCCGGGACAGAGACGTGTTCTACGTTGTCCCTTCTCGTCGTGCAGTTTGTGCCTCTGCTGCTTCTGCTGTTAGGAATCGCTCCTTGAAAGGCGAGCGAGAGCGTCCTTCCGGGTGCATTGCACTGAGTCGAGTGCTCGCTCGGGACTTTGCTCTCGCGGCCAAGGCAAGAGGGCGTGCTTGCCCGCAGAACCGAGAACACGCTGTTGGGCAGAGCTGCAGCTGACCGCTGGAGTTCAGCTCTCGCCGGACGGCAGAAGGCGAAGAACGAAGCCGCTTGCGAGCGGCGCAGTGCAGCGAAGAGCTCTCCGAATTCGCCGCTAGCTCCACGGTCCTTCTCAGCTGCGAGTAGCAGCGCTCGCAGTACACAGAGCTTCGCAAGGCCCGAAGAGCCGGAGGGAAGTATCGCACACGAAAATGCGCCGGGACAGAGACGTGTTCTACGTTGTCCCCTCTCGTCGTGCAGTTTGTGCCTCTGCTGCTTCTGCTGTTAGGAATCGCTCCTTGAAAGGCGAGCGAGAGCGTCCTTCCGGGTGCATTGCACTGAGTCGAGTGCTCGCTCGGGACTTTGCTCTCGGGGCCAAGGCAAGAGGGCGTGCTTGCCCGCAGAACCGAGAACACGCTGTTGGGCAGAGCTGCAGCTGACCGCTGGAGTTCAGCCTTCGCCGGACGGCAGAAGGCGAAGAACGAAGCCGCTTGCGAGCGGCGCAGTGCAGCGAAGAGCTCTCCGAATTCGCCGCTAGCTCCACGGTCCTTCTCAGCTGCGAGTAGCAGCGCTCGCAGTACACAGAGCCTCGCAAGGCCCGAAGACCCGGAGGGAAGTATCGCGCACGCAAATGTGCCGGGACAGAGACGTGTTCTACGTTGTCCCTTCTCGTCGTGCAGTTTGTGCCTCTGCTGCTTCTGCTGTTAGGAATCGCTCCTTGAAAGGCGAGCGAGAGCGTCCTTCCGGGTGCATTGCACTGAGTCGAGTGCTCGCTCGGGACTTTGCACTCGGGGCCAAGGCAAGAGGGCGTGCTTGCCCGCAGAACTGAGAACACGCTGTTGGGCAGAGCTGCAGCTGACCGCCGGAGTTCAGCTCTCGCCGGACGGCAGAAGGCGAAGAACGAAGCCGCTTGCGAGCGGCGCAGTGCAGCGAAGAGCTCTCCGAATTCGCCGCTAGCTCCACGGTCCTTCTCAGCTGCGAGTAGCAGCGCTCGCAGTACACAGAGCTTCGCAAGGCCCGAAAAGCCGGAGGGAAGTATCGCACACGCAAATGTGCCGGGACAGAGACGTGTTCTACGTTGTCCCCTCTCGTCGTGCAGTTTGTGCCTCTGCTGCTTCTGCTGTTAGGAATCGCTCCTTGAAAGGCGAGCGAGAGGGTCCTTCCGGGTGCATTGCACTGAGTCGAGCGCTCGCTCGGGTCTTTGCTCTCGCGGCCAAGGCAAGAGGGCGTGCTTGCCCGCAGAACCGAGAACACGCTGTTGGGCAGAGCTGCAACTGACCGCTGGAGTTCAGCTCTCGCCGGACGGCAGAAGGCGAAGAACGAAGCCGCTTGCGAGCGGCGCAGTGCAGCGAAGAGCTCTCCGAATTCGCCGCTAGCTCCACGGTCCTTCTCAGCTGCGAGTAGCAGCGCTCGCAGTACACAGAGCTTCGCAAGGCCCGAAGAGCCGGAGGGAAGTATCGCACACGCAAATGTGCCGGGACAGAGACGTGTTCTACGTTGTCCCCTTTCGTCGTGCAGTTTGTGCCTCTGCTGCTTCTGCTGTTAGGAATCGCTCCTTGAAAGGCGAGCGAGAGCGTCCTTCCGGGTGCATTGCACTGAGTCGAGTGCTCGCTCGGGACTTTGCTCTCGGGGCCAAGGCAAGAGGGCGTGCTTGCCCGCAGAACCGAGAACACGCTGTTGGGCAGAGCTGCAACTGACCGCTGGAGTTCAGCTCTCGCCGGACGGCAGAAGGCGAAGAACGAAGCCGCTTGCGAGCGGCGCAGTGCAGCGAAGAGCTCTCCGAATTCGCCGCTAGCTCCACGGTCCTTCTCAGCTGCGAGTAGCAGCGCTCGCAGTACACAGAGCTTCGCAAGGCCCGAAGAGCCGGAGGGAAGTATCGCACACGCAAATGTGCCGGGACAGAGACGTGTTCTACGTTGTCCACTCTCGTCGTGCAGTTTGTGCCTCTGCTGCTTCTGCTGTTAGGAATCGCTCCTTGAAAGGCGAGCGAGAGCGTCCTTCCGGGTGCATTGCACTGAGTCGAGTGCTCGCTCGGGACTTTGCTCTCGCGGCCAAGGCAAGAGGGCGTGCTTGCCCGCAGAACCGAGAACACGCTGTTGGGCAGAGCTGCAACTGACCGCTGGAGTTCAGCTCTCGCCGGACGGCAGAAGGCGAAGAACGAAGCCGCTTGCGAGCGGCGCAGTGCAGCGAAGAGCTCTCCGAATTCGCCGCTAGCTCCACGGTCCTTCTCAGCTGCGAGTAGCTGCTCTCGCAGTACACAGAGCTTCGCAAGGCCCGAAGAGCCGGAGGGAAGTATCGCACACGCAAATGTGCCGGGACAGAGACGTGTTCTACGGTGTCCCCTCTCGTCGTGCAGTTTGTGCCTCTGCTGCTTCTGCTGTTAGGAATCGCTCCTTGAAAGGCGAGCGAGAGCGTCCTTCCGGGTGCATTGCACTGAGTCGAGTGCTCGCTCGGGACTTTGCTCTCGGGGCCAAGGCAAGAGGGCGTGCTTGCCCGCAGAACCGAGAACACGCTGTTGGGCAGAGCTGCAACTGACCGCTGAAGTTCAGCTCTCGCCGGACGGCAGAAGGCGAAGAACGAAGCCGCTTGCGAGCGGCGCAGTGCAGCGAAGAGCTCTCCGAATTCGCCGCTAGCTCCACGGTCCTTCTCAGCTGCGAGTAGCTGCTCTCGCAGTACACAGAGCTTCGCAAGGCCCGAAGAGCCGGAGGGAAGTATCGCACACGAAAATGCGCCAGGACAGAGACGTGTTCTACGGTGTCCCCTCTCGTCGTGCAGTTTGTGCCTCTGCTGCTTCTGCTGTTAGGAATCGCTCCTTGAAAGGCGAGCGAGAGGGTCCTTCCGGGTGCATTGCACTGAGTCGAGTGCTCGCTCGGGACTTTGCTCTCGCGGCCAAGGCAAGAGGGCGTGCTTGCCCGCAGAACCGAGAACACGCTGTTGGGCAGAGCTGCAGCTGACCGCTGGAGTTCAGCTCTCGCCGGACGGCAGAAGGCGAAGAACGAAGCCGCTTGCGAGCGGCGCAGTGCAGCGAAGAGCTCTCCGAATTCGCCGCTAGCTCCACGGTCCTTCTCAGCTGCGAGTAGCAGCGCTCGCAGTACACAGAGCTTCGCAAGGCCCGAAGAGCCGGAGGGAAGTATCGCACACGCAAATGCGCCGGGACAGAGACGTGTTCTACGTTGTCCCTTCTCGTCGTGCAGTTTGTGCCTCTGCTGCTTCTGCTGTTAGGAATCGCTCCTTGAAAGGCGAGCGAGAGCGTCCTTCCGGGTGCATTGCACTGAGTCGAGCGCTCGCTCGGGACTTTGCTCTCGCGGCCAAGGCAAGAGGGCGTGCTTGCCCGCAGAACCGAGAACACGCTGTTGGGCAGAGCTGCAGCTGACCGCTGGAGTTCAGCTCTCGCCGGACGGCAGAAGGCGAAGAACGAAGCCGCTTGCGAGCGGCGCAGTGCAGCGAAGAGCTCTCCGAATTCGCCGCTAGCTCCACGGTCCTTCTCAGCTGCGAGTAGCAGCGCTCGCAGTACACAGAGCTTCGCAAGGCCCGAAGAGCCGGAGGGAAGTATCGCACACGCAAATGTGCCGGGACAGAGACGTGTTCTACGTTGTCCCCTCTCGTCGTGCAGTTTGTGCCTCTGCTGCTTCTGCTGTTAGGAATCGCTCCTTGAAAGGCGAGCGAGAGGGTCCTTCCGGGTGCATTGCACTGAGTCGAGCGCTCGCTCGGGTCTTTGCTCTCGCGGCCAAGGCAAGAGGGCGTGCTTGCCCGCAGAACCGAGAACACGCTGTTGGGCAGAGCTGCAGCTGACCGCTGGAGTTCAGCTCTCGCCGGACGGCAGAAGGCGAAGAACGAAGCCGCTTGCGAGCGGCGCAGTGCAGCGAAGAGCTCTCCGAATTCGCCGCTAGCTCCACGGTCCTTCTCAGCTGCGAGTAGCAGCGCTCGCAGTACACAGAGCTTCGCAAGGCCCGAAGACCCGGAGGGAAGTATCGCACACGCAAATGTGCCGGGACAGAGACGTGTTCTACGTTGTCCCCTCTCGTCGTGCAGTTTGTGCCTCTGCTGCTTCTGCTGTTAGGAATCGCTCCTTGAAAGGCGAGCGAGAGCGTCCTTCCGGGTGCATTGCACTGAGTCGAGTGCTCGCTCGGGACTTTGCACTCGGGGCCAAGGCAAGAGGGCGTGCTTGCCCGCAGAACTGAGAACACGCTGTTGGGCAGAGCTGCAGCTGACCGCCGGAGTTCAGCTCTCGCCGGACGGCAGAAGGCGAAGAACGAAGCCGCTTGCGAGCGGCGCAGTGCAGCGAAGAGCTCTCCGAATTCGCCGCTAGCTCCACGGTCCTTCTCAGCTGCGAGTAGCAGCGCTCGCAGTACACAGAGCTTCGCAAGGCCCGAAGACCCGGAGGGAAGTATCGCGCACGCAAATGTGCCGGGACAGAGACGTGTTCTACGTTGTCCCTTCTCGTCGTGCAGTTTGTGCCTCTGCTGCTTCTGCTGTTAGGAATCGCTCCTTGAAAGGCGAGCGAGAGCGTCCTTCCGGGTGCATTGCACTGAGTCGAGTGCTCGCTCGGGACTTTGCACTCGGGGCCAAGGCAAGAGGGCGTGCTTGCCCGCAGAACTGAGAACACGCTGTTGGGCAGAGCTGCAGCTGACCGCCGGAGTTCAGCTCTCGCCGGACGGCAGAAGGCGAAGAACGAAGCCGCTTGCGAGCGGCGCAGTGCAGCGAAGAGCTCTCCGAATTCGCCGCTAGCTCCACGGTCCTTCTCAGCTGCGAGTAGCAGCGCTCGCAGTACACAGAGCCTCGCAAGGCCCGAAGACCCGGAGGGAAGTATCGCGCACGCAAATGTGCCGGGACAGAGACGTGTTCTACGTTGTCCCTTCTCGTCGTGCAGTTTGTGCCTCTGCTGCTTCTGCTGTTAGGAATCGCTCCTTGAAAGGCGAGCGAGAGCGTCCTTCCGGGTGCATTGCACTGAGTCGAGCGCTCGCTCGGGACTTTGCACTCGGGGCCAAGGCAAGAGGGCGTGCTTGCCCGCAGAACTGAGAACACGCTGTTGGGCAGAGCTGCAGC
This sequence comes from Sturnus vulgaris, assembly GCF_052056855.1. Taxonomy (NCBI): domain Eukaryota; kingdom Metazoa; phylum Chordata; class Aves; order Passeriformes; family Sturnidae; genus Sturnus; species Sturnus vulgaris. The sequence goes on from NW_028276522.1 coordinate 120,691, forward strand.
TGACCGCCGGAGTTCAGCTCTCGCCGGACGGCAGAAGGCGAAGAACGAAGCCGTTTGCGAGCGGCGCAGTGCAGCGAAGAGCTCTCCGAATTCGCCGCTAGCTCCACGGTCCTTCTCAGCTGCGAGTAGCAGCGCTCGCAGTACACAGAGCTTCGCAAGGCCCGAAGAGCCGGAGGGAAGTATCGCGCACGCAAATGCGCCGGGACAGAGACGTGTTCTACGTTGTCCCTTCTCGTCGTGCAGTTTGTGCCTCTGCTGCTTCTGCTGTTAGGAATCGCTCCTTGAAAGGCGAGCGAGAGCGTCCTTCCGGGTGCATTGCACTGAGTCGAGCGCTCGCTCGGGACTTTGCTCTCGCGGCCAAGGCAAGAGGGCGTGCTTGCCCGCAGAACCGAGAACACGCTGTTGGGCAGAGCTGCAGCTGACCGCTGGAGTTCAGCTCTCGCCGGACGGCAGAAGGCGAAGAACGAAGCCGCTTGCGAGCGGCGCAGTGCAGCGAAGAGCTCTCCGAATTCGCCGCTAGCTCCACGGTCCTTCTCAGCTGCGAGTAGCAGCGCTCGCAGTACACAGAGCTTCGCAAGGCCCGAAGAGCCGGAGGGAAGTATCGCGCACGCAAATGCGCCGGGACAGAGACGTGTTCTACGTTGTCCCTTCTCGTCGTGCAGTTTGTGCCTCTGCTGCTTCTGCTGTTAGGAATCGCTCCTTGAAAGGCGAGCGAGAGCGTCCTTCCGGGTGCATTGCACTGAGTCGAGCGCTCGCTCGGGACTTTGCTCTCGCGGCCAAGGCAAGAGGGCGTGCTTGCCCGCAGAACCGAGAACACGCTGTTGGGCAGAGCTGCAGCTGACCGCTGGAGTTCAGCTCTCGCCGGACGGCAGAAGGCGAAGAACGAAGCCGCTTGCGAGCGGCGCAGTGCAGCGAAGAGCTCTCCGAATTCGCCGCTAGCTCCACGGTCCTTCTCAGCTGCGAGTAGCAGCGCTCGCAGTACACAGAGCTTCGCAAGGCCCGAAGAGCCGGAGGGAAGTATCGCGCACGCAAATGCGCCGGGACAGAGACGTGTTCTACGTTGTCCCTTCTCGTCGTGCAGTTTGTGCCTCTGCTGCTTCTGCTGTTAGGAATCGCTCCTTGAAAGGCGAGCGAGAGCGTCCTTCCGGGTGCATTGCACTGAGTCGAGCGCTCGCTCGGGACTTTGCTCTCGCGGCCAAGGCAAGAGGGCGTGCTTGCCCGCAGAACCGAGAACACGCTGTTGGGCAGAGCTGCAGCTGACCGCTGGAGTTCAGCTCTCGCCGGACGGCAGAAGGCGAAGAACGAAGCCGCTTGCGAGCGGCGCAGTGCAGCGAAGAGCTCTCCGAATTCGCCGCTAGCTCCACGGTCCTTCTCAGCTGCGAGTAGCAGCGCTCGCAGTACACAGAGCTTCGCAAGGCCCGAAGAGCCGGAGGGAAGTATCGCGCACGCAAATGCGCCGGGACAGAGACGTGTTCTACGTTGTCCCCTCTCGTCGTGCAGTTTGTGCCTCTGCTGCTTCTGCTGTTAGGAATCGCTCCTTGAAAGGCGAGCGAGAGCGTCCTTCCGGGTGCATTGCACTGAGTCGAGCGCTCGCTCGGGACTTTGCTCTCGGGGCCAAGGCAAGAGGGCGTGCTTGCCCGCAGAACCGAGAACACGCTGTTGGGCAGAGCTGCAGCTGACCGCTGGAGTTCAGCTCTCGCCGGACGGCAGAAGGCGAAGAACGAAGCCGCTTGCGAGCGGCGCAGTGCAGCGAAGAGCTCTCCGAATTCGCCGCTAGCTCCACGGTCCTTCTCAGCTGCGAGTAGCAGCGCTCGCAGTACACAGAGCTTCGCAAGGCCCGAAAAGCCGGAGGGAAGTATCGCGCACGCAAATGTGCCGGGACAGAGACGTGTTCTACGTTGTCCCCTCTCGTCGTGCAGTTTGTGCCTCTGCTGCTTCTGCTGTTAGGAATCGCTCCTTGAAAGGCGAGCGAGAGGGTCCTTCCGGGTGCATTGCACTGAGTCGAGCGCTCGCTCGGGTCTTTGCTCTCGCGGCCAAGGCAAGAGGGCGTGCTTGCCCGCAGAACCGAGAACACGCTGTTGGGCAGAGCTGCAGCTGACCGCTGGAGTTCAGCTCTCGCCGGACGGCAGAAGGCGAAGAACGAAGCCGCTTGCGAGCGGCGCAGTGCAGCGAAGAGCTCTCCGAATTCGCCGCTAGCTCCACGGTCCTTCTCAGCTGCGAGTAGCAGCGCTCGCAGTACACAGAGCTTCGCAAGGCCCGAAGAGCCGGAGGGAAGTATCGCACACGAAAATGCGCCGGGACAGAGACGTGTTCTACGTTGTCCCTTCTCGTCGTGCAGTTTGTGCCTCTGCTGCTTCTGCTGTTAGGAATCGCTCCTTGAAAGGCGAGCGAGAGCGTCCTTCCGGGTGCATTGCACTGAGTCGAGTGCTCGCTCGGGACTTTGCTCTCGCGGCCAAGGCAAGAGGGCGTGCTTGCCCGCAGAACCGAGAACACGCTGTTGGGCAGAGCTGCAGCTGACCGCTGGAGTTCAGCTCTCGCCGGACGGCAGAAGGCGAAGAACGAAGCCGCTTGCGAGCGGCGCAGTGCAGCGAAGAGCTCTCCGAATTCGCCGCTAGCTCCACGGTCCTTCTCAGCTGCGAGTAGCAGCGCTCGCAGTACACAGAGCTTCGCAAGGCCCGAAGAGCCGGAGGGAAGTATCGCACACGAAAATGCGCCGGGACAGAGACGTGTTCTACGTTGTCCCCTCTCGTCGTGCAGTTTGTGCCTCTGCTGCTTCTGCTGTTAGGAATCGCTCCTTGAAAGGCGAGCGAGAGCGTCCTTCCGGGTGCATTGCACTGAGTCGAGTGCTCGCTCGGGACTTTGCTCTCGGGGCCAAGGCAAGAGGGCGTGCTTGCCCGCAGAACCGAGAACACGCTGTTGGGCAGAGCTGCAGCTGACCGCTGGAGTTCAGCCTTCGCCGGACGGCAGAAGGCGAAGAACGAAGCCGCTTGCGAGCGGCGCAGTGCAGCGAAGAGCTCTCCGAATTCGCCGCTAGCTCCACGGTCCTTCTCAGCTGCGAGTAGCAGCGCTCGCAGTACACAGAGCCTCGCAAGGCCCGAAGACCCGGAGGGAAGTATCGCGCACGCAAATGTGCCGGGACAGAGACGTGTTCTACGTTGTCCCTTCTCGTCGTGCAGTTTGTGCCTCTGCTGCTTCTGCTGTTAGGAATCGCTCCTTGAAAGGCGAGCGAGAGCGTCCTTCCGGGTGCATTGCACTGAGTCGAGTGCTCGCTCGGGACTTTGCACTCGGGGCCAAGGCAAGAGGGCGTGCTTGCCCGCAGAACTGAGAACACGCTGTTGGGCAGAGCTGCAGCTGACCGCCGGAGTTCAGCTCTCGCCGGACGGCAGAAGGCGAAGAACGAAGCCGCTTGCGAGCGGCGCAGTGCAGCGAAGAGCTCTCCGAATTCGCCGCTAGCTCCACGGTCCTTCTCAGCTGCGAGTAGCAGCGCTCGCAGTACACAGAGCCTCGCAAGGCCCGAAAAGCCGGAGGGAAGTATCGCGCACGCAAATGCGCCGGGACAGAGACGTGTTCTACGTTGTCCCCTCTCGTCGTGCAGTTTGTGCCTCTGCTGCTTCTGCTGTTAGGAATCGCTCCTTGAAAGGCGAGCGAGAGGGTCCTTCCGGGTGCATTGCACTGAGTCGAGCGCTCGCTCGGGTCTTTGCTCTCGCGGCCAAGGCAAGAAGGCGTGCTTGCCCGCAGAACCGAGAACACGCTGTTGGGCAGAGCTGCAGCTGACCGCTGGAGTTCAGCTCTCGCCGGACGGCAGAAGGCGAAGAACGAAGCCGCTTGCGAGCGGCGCAGTGCAGCGAAGAGCTCTCCGAATTCGCCGCTAGCTCCACGGTCCTTCTCAGCTGCGAGTAGCAGCGCTCGCAGTACACAGAGCTTCGCAAGGCCCGAAGAGCCGGAGGGAAGTATCGCACACGCAAATGTGCCGGGACAGAGACGTGTTCTACGTTGTCCCCTCTCGTCGTGCAGTTTGTGCCTCTGCTGCTTCTGCTGTTAGGAATCGCTCCTTGAAAGGCGAGCGAGAGCGTCCTTCCGGGTGCATTGCACTGAGTCGAGCGCTCGCTCGGGACTTTGCTCTCGCGGCCAAGGCAAGAGGGCGTGCTTGCCCGCAGAACCGAGAACACGCTGTTGGGCAGAGCTGCAGCTGACCGCTGGAGTTCAGCTCTCGCCGGACGGCAGAAGGCGAAGAACGAAGCCGCTTGCGAGCGGCGCAGTGCAGCGAAGAGCTCTCCGAATTCGCCGCTAGCTCCACGGTCCTTCTCAGCTGCGAGTAGCAGCGCTCGCAGTACACAGAGCTTCGCAAGGCCCGAAAAGCCGGAGGGAAGTATCGCACACGCAAATGTGCCGGGACAGAGACGTGTTCTACGTTGTCCCCTCTCGTCGTGCAGTTTGTGCCTCTGCTGCTTCTGCTGTTAGGAATCGCTCCTTGAAAGGCGAGCGAGAGGGTCCTTCCGGGTGCATTGCACTGAGTCGAGCGCTCGCTCGGGTCTTTGCTCTCGCGGCCAAGGCAAGAGGGCGTGCTTGCCCGCAGAACCGAGAACACGCTGTTGGGCAGAGCTGCAGCTGACCGCTGGAGTTCAGCTCTCGCCGGACGGCAGAAGGCGAAGAACGAAGCCGCTTGCGAGCGGCGCAGTGCAGCGAAGAGCTCTCCGAATTCGCCGCTAGCTCCACGGTCCTTCTCAGCTGCGAGTAGCAGCGCTCGCAGTACACAGAGCTTCGCAAGGCCCGAAGACCCGGAGGGAAGTATCGCACACGCAAATGTGCCGGGACAGAGACGTGTTCTACGTTGTCCCCTCTCGTCGTGCAGTTTGTGCCTCTGCTGCTTCTGCTGTTAGGAATCGCTCCTTGAAAGGCGAGCGAGAGCGTCCTTCCGGGTGCATTGCACTGAGTCGAGTGCTCGCTCGGGACTTTGCTCTCGGGGCCAAGGCAAGAGGGCGTGCTTGCCCGCAGAACCGAGAACACGCTGTTGGGCAGAGCTGCAACTGACCGCTGGAGTTCAGCTCTCGCCGGACGGCAGAAGGCGAAGAACGAAGCCGCTTGCGAGCGGCGCAGTGCAGCGAAGAGCTCTCCGAATTCGCCGCTAGCTCCACGGTCCTTCTCAGCTGCGAGTAGCAGCACTCGCAGTACACAGAGCTTCGCAAGGCCCGAAGACCCGGAGGGAAGTATCGCACACGCAAATGTGCCGGGACAGAGACGTGTTCTACGTTGTCCACTCTCGTCGTGCAGTTTGTGCCTCTGCTGCTTCTGCTGTTAGGAATCGCTCCTTGAAAGGCGAGCGAGAGCGTCCTTCCGGGTGCATTGCACTGAGTCGAGTGCTCGCTCGGGACTTTGCTCTCGGGGCCAAGGCAAGAGGGCGTGCTTGCCCGCAGAACCGAGAACACGCTGTTGGGCAGAGCTGCAACTGACCGCTGGAGTTCAGCTCTCGCCGGACGGCAGAAGGCGAAGAACGAAGCCGCTTGCGAGCGGCGCAGTGCAGCGAAGAGCTCTCCGAATTCGCCGCTAGCTCCACGGTCCTTCTCAGCTGCGAGTAGCTGCTCTCGCAGTACACAGAGCTTCGCAAGGCTCGAAGAGCCGGAGGGAAGTATCGCACACGCAAATGTGCCGGGACAGAGACGTGTTCTACGGTGTCCCCTCTCGTCGTGCAGTTTGTGCCTCTGCTGCTTCTGCTGTTAGGAATCGCTCCTTGAAAGGCGAGCGAGAGCGTCCTTCCGGGTGCATTGCACTGAGTCGAGTGCTCGCTCGGGACTTTGCTCTCGGGGCCAAGGCAAGAGGGCGTGCTTGCCCGCAGAACCGAGAACACGCTGTTGGGCAGAGCTGCAACTGACCGCTGGAGTTCAGCTCTCGCCGGACGGCAGAAGGCGAAGAACGAAGCCGCTTGCGAGCGGCGCAGTGCAGCGAAGAGCTCTCCGAATTCGCCGCTAGCTCCACGGTCCTTCTCAGCTGCGAGTAGCAGCGCTCGCAGTACACAGAGCTTCGCAAGGCCCGAAGAGCCGGAGGGAAGTATCGCACACGCAAATGCGCCGGGACAGAGACGTGTTCTACGTTGTCCCTTCTCGTCGTGCAGTTTGTGCCTCTGCTGCTTCTGCTGTTAGGAATCGCTCCTCGAAAGGCGAGCGAGAGCGTCCTTCCGGGTGCATTGCACTGAGTCGAGTGCTCGCTCGGGACTTTGCTCTCGCGGCCAAGGCAAGAGGGCGTGCTTGCCCGCAGAACCGAGAACACGCTGTTGGGCAGAGCTGCAGCTGACCGCTGGAGTTCAGCTCTCGCCGGACGGCAGAAGGCGAAGAACGAAGCCGCTTGCGAGCGGCGCAGTGCAGCGAAGAGCTCTCCGAATTCGCCGCTAGCTCCACGGTCCTTCTCAGCTGCGAGTAGCAGCGCTCGCAGTACACAGAGCTTCGCAAGGCCCGAAGAGCCGGAGGGAAGTATCGCACACGCAAATGTGCCGGGACAGAGACGTGTTCTACGTTGTCCCCTCTCGTCGTGCAGTTTGTGCCTCTGCTGCTTCTGCTGTTAGGAATCGCTCCTCGAAAGACGAGCGAGAGCGTCCTTCCGGGTGCATTGCACTGAGTCGAGTGCTCGCTCGGGTCTTTGCTCTCGGGGCCAAGGCAAGAGGGCGTGCTTGCCCGCAGAACTGAGAACACGCTGTTGGGCAGAGCTGCAACTGACCGCTGGAGTTCAGCTCTCGCCGGACGGCAGAAGGCGAAGAACGAAGCCGCTTGCGAGCGGCGCAGTGCAGCGAAGAGCTCTCCGAATTCGCCGCTAGCTCCACGGTCCTTCTCAGCTGCGAGTAGCAGCGCTCGCAGTACACAGAGCTTCGCAAGGCCCGAAGACCCGGAGGGAAGTATCGCACACGCAAATGTGCCGGGACAGAGACGTGTTCTACGTTGTCCCCTCTCGTCGTGCAGTTTGTGCCTCTGCTGCTTCTGCTGTTAGGAATCGCTCCTTGAAAGGCGAGCGAGAGCGTCCTTCCGGGTGCATTGCACTGAGTCGAGTGCTCGCTCGGGACTTTGCACTCGGGGCCAAGGCAAGAGGGCGTGCTTGCCCGCAGAACTGAGAACACGCTGTTGGGCAGAGCTGCAGCTGACCGCCGGAGTTCAGCTCTCGCCGGACGGCAGAAGGCGAAGAACGAAGCCGCTTGCGAGCGGCGCAGTGCAGCGAAGAGCTCTCCGAATTCGCCGCTAGCTCCACGGTCCTTCTCAGCTGCGAGTAGCAGCGCTCGCAGTACACAGAGCTTCGCAAGGCCCGAAGACCCGGAGGGAAGTATCGCGCACGCAAATGTGCCGGGACAGAGACGTGTTCTACGTTGTCCCTTCTCGTCGTGCAGTTTGTGCCTCTGCTGCTTCTGCTGTTAGGAATCGCTCCTTGAAAGGCGAGCGAGAGCGTCCTTCCGGGTGCATTGCACTGAGTCGAGTGCTGGCTCGGGACTTTGCACTCGGGGCCAAGGCAAGAGGGCGTGCTTGCCCGCAGAACCGAGAACACGCTGTTGGGCAGAGCTGCAGCTGACCGCCGGAGTTCAGCTCTCGCCGGACGGCAGAAGGCGAAGAACGAAGCCGCTTGCGAGCGGCGCAGTGCAGCGAAGAGCTCTCCGAATTCGCCGCTAGCTCCACGGTCCTTCTCAGCTGCGAGTAGCAGCGCTCGCAGTACACAGAGCCTCGCAAGGCCCGAAGACCCGGAGGGAAGTATCGCGCACGCAAATGTGCCGGGACAGAGACGTGTTCTACGTTGTCCCTTCTCGTCGTGCAGTTTGTGCCTCTGCTGCTTCTGCTGTTAGGAATCGCTCCTTGAAAGGCGAGCGAGAGCGTCCTTCCGGGTGCATTGCACTGAGTCGAGTGCTCGCTCGGGACTTTGCACTCGGGGCCAAGGCAAGAGGGCGTGCTTGCCCGCAGAACTGAGAACACGCTGTTGGGCAGAGCTGCAGCTGACCGCCGGAGTTCAGCTCTCGCCGGACGGCAGAAGGCGAAGAACGAAGCCGTTTGCGAGCGGCGCAGTGCAGCGAAGAGCTCTCCGAATTCGCCGCTAGCTCCACGGTCCTTCTCAGCTGCGAGTAGCAGCGCTCGCAGTACACAGAGCCTCGCAAGGCCCGAAGACCCGGAGGGAAGTATCGCGCACGCAAATGCGCCGGGACAGAGACGTGTTCTACGTTGTCCCTTCTCGTCGTGCAGTTTGTGCCTCTGCTGCTTCTGCTGTTAGGAATCGCTCCTTGAAAGGCGAGCGAGAGCGTCCTTCCGGGTGCATTGCACTGAGTCGAGTGCTCGCTCGGGACTTTGCACTCGGGGCCAAGGCAAGAGGGCGTGCTTGCCCGCAGAACCGAGAACACGCTGTTGGGCAGAGCTGCAGCTGACCGCCGGAGTTCAGCTCTCGCCGGACGGCAGAAGGCGAAGAACGAAGCCGCTTGCGAGCGGCGCAGTGCAGCGAAGAGCTCTCCGAATTCGCCGCTAGCTCCACGGTCCTTCTCAGCTGCGAGTAGCAGCGCTCGCAGTACACAGAGCTTCGCAAGGCCCGAAGAGCCGGAGGGAAGTATCGCGCACGCAAATGCGCCGGGACAGAGACGTGTTCTACGTTGTCCCTTCTCGTCGTGCAGTTTGTGCCTCTGCTGCTTCTGCTGTTAGGAATCGCTCCTTGAAAGGCGAGCGAGAGCGTCCTTCCGGGTGCATTGCACTGAGTCGAGCGCTCGCTCGGGACTTTGCTCTCGCGGCCAAGGCAAGAGGGCGTGCTTGCCCGCAGAACCGAGAACACGCTGTTGGGCAGAGCTGCAGCTGACCGCTGGAGTTCAGCTCTCGCCGGACGGCAGAAGGCGAAGAACGAAGCCGCTTGCGAGCGGCGCAGTGCAGCGAAGAGCTCTCCGAATTCGCCGCTAGCTCCACGGTCCTTCTCAGCTGCGAGTAGCAGCGCTCGCAGTACACAGAGCTTCGCAAGGCCCGAAGAGCCGGAGGGAAGTATCGCGCACGCAAATGCGCCGGGACAGAGACGTGTTCTACGTTGTCCCTTCTCGTCGTGCAGTTTGTGCCTCTGCTGCTTCTGCTGTTAGGAATCGCTCCTTGAAAGGCGAGCGAGAGCGTCCTTCCGGGTGCATTGCACTGAGTCGAGCGCTCGCTCGGGACTTTGCTCTCGCGGCCAAGGCAAGAGGGCGTGCTTGCCCGCAGAACCGAGAACACGCTGTTGGGCAGAGCTGCAGCTGACCGCTGGAGTTCAGCTCTCGCCGGACGGCAGAAGGCGAAGAACGAAGCCGCTTGCGAGCGGCGCAGTGCAGCGAAGAGCTCTCCGAATTCGCCGCTAGCTCCACGGTCCTTCTCAGCTGCGAGTAGCAGCGCTCGCAGTACACAGAGCTTCGCAAGGCCCGAAGAGCCGGAGGGAAGTATCGCGCACGCAAATGCGCCGGGACAGAGACGTGTTCTACGTTGTCCCTTCTCGTCGTGCAGTTTGTGCCTCTGCTGCTTCTGCTGTTAGGAATCGCTCCTTGAAAGGCGAGCGAGAGCGTCCTTCCGGGTGCATTGCACTGAGTCGAGCGCTCGCTCGGGACTTTGCTCTCGCGGCCAAGGCAAGAGGGCGTGCTTGCCCGCAGAACCGAGAACACGCTGTTGGGCAGAGCTGCAGCTGACCGCTGGAGTTCAGCTCTCGCCGGACGGCAGAAGGCGAAGAACGAAGCCGCTTGCGAGCGGCGCAGTGCAGCGAAGAGCTCTCCGAATTCGCCGCTAGCTCCACGGTCCTTCTCAGCTGCGAGTAGCAGCGCTCGCAGTACACAGAGCTTCGCAAGGCCCGAAGAGCCGGAGGGAAGTATCGCGCACGCAAATGCGCCGGGACAGAGACGTGTTCTACGTTGTCCCCTCTCGTCGTGCAGTTTGTGCCTCTGCTGCTTCTGCTGTTAGGAATCGCTCCTTGAAAGGCGAGCGAGAGCGTCCTTCCGGGTGCATTGCACTGAGTCGAGCGCTCGCTCGGGACTTTGCTCTCGGGGCCAAGGCAAGAGGGCGTGCTTGCCCGCAGAACCGAGAACACGCTGTTGGGCAGAGCTGCAGCTGACCGCTGGAGTTCAGCTCTCGCCGGACGGCAGAAGGCGAAGAACGAAGCCGCTTGCGAGCGGCGCAGTGCAGCGAAGAGCTCTCCGAATTCGCCGCTAGCTCCACGGTCCTTCTCAGCTGCGAGTAGCAGCGCTCGCAGTACACAGAGCTTCGCAAGGCCCGAAAAGCCGGAGGGAAGTATCGCACACGCAAATGTGCCGGGACAGAGACGTGTTCTACGTTGTCCCCTCTCGTCGTGCAGTTTGTGCCTCTGCTGCTTCTGCTGTTAGGAATCGCTCCTTGAAAGGCGAGCGAGAGGGTCCTTCCGGGTGCATTGCACTGAGTCGAGCGCTCGCTCGGGTCTTTGCTCTCGCGGCCAAGGCAAGAGGGCGTGCTTGCCCGCAGAACCGAGAACACGCTGTTGGGCAGAGCTGCAGCTGACCGCTGGAGTTCAGCTCTCGCCGGACGGCAGAAGGCGAAGAACGAAGCCGCTTGCGAGCGGCGCAGTGCAGCGAAGAGCTCTCCGAATTCGCCGCTAGCTCCACGGTCCTTCTCAGCTGCGAGTAGCAGCGCTCGCAGTACACAGAGCTTCGCAAGGCCCGAAGACCCGGAGGGAAGTATCGCACACGCAAATGTGCCGGGACAGAGACGTGTTCTACGTTGTCCCCTCTCGTCGTGCAGTTTGTGCCTCTGCTGCTTCTGCTGTTAGGAATCGCTCCTTGAAAGGCGAGCGAGAGCGTCCTTCCGGGTGCATTGCACTGAGTCGAGTGCTCGCTCGGGACTTTGCTCTCGGGGCCAAGGCAAGAGGGCGTGCTTGCCCGCAGAACCGAGAACACGCTGTTGGGCAGAGCTGCAACTGACCGCTGGAGTTCAGCTCTCGCCGGACGGCAGAAGGCGAAGAACGAAGCCGCTTGCGAGCGGCGCAGTGCAGCGAAGAGCTCTCCGAATTCGCCGCTAGCTCCACGGTCCTTCTCAGCTGCGAGTAGCAGCGCTCGCAGTACACAGAGCTTCGCAAGGCCCGAAGACCCGGAGGGAAGTATCGCACACGCAAATGTGCCGGGACAGAGACGTGTTCTACGTTGTCCACTCTCGTCGTGCAGTTTGTGCCTCTGCTGCTTCTGCTGTTAGGAATCGCTCCTTGAAAGGCGAGCGAGAGCGTCCTTCCGGGTGCATTGCACTGAGTCGAGTGCTCGCTCGGGACTTTGCTCTCGGGGCCAAGGCAAGAGGGCGTGCTTGCCCGCAGAACCGAGAACACGCTGTTGGGCAGAGCTGCAACTGACCGCTGGAGTTCAGCTCTCGCCGGACGGCAGAAGGCGAAGAACGAAGCCGCTTGCGAGCGGCGCAGTGCAGCGAAGAGCTCTCCGAATTCGCCGCTAGCTCCACGGTCCTTCTCAGCTGCGAGTAGCTGCTCTCGCAGTACACAGAGCTTCGCAAGGCTCGAAGAGCCGGAGGGAAGTATCGCACACGCAAATGTGCCGGGACAGAGACGTGTTCTACGGTGTCCCCTCTCGTCGTGCAGTTTGTGCCTCTGCTGCTTCTGCTGTTAGGAATCGCTCCTTGAAAGGCGAGCGAGAGCGTCCTTCCGGGTGCATTGCACTGAGTCGAGTGCTCGCTCGGGACTTTGCTCTCGGGGCCAAGGCAAGAGGGCGTGCTTGCCCGCAGAACCGAGAACACGCTGTTGGGCAGAGCTGCAACTGACCGCTGGAGTTCAGCTCTCGCCGGACGGCAGAAGGCGAAGAACGAAGCCGCTTGCGAGCGGCGCAGTGCAGCGAAGAGCTCTCCGAATTCGCCGCTAGCTCCACGGTCCTTCTCAGCTGCGAGTAGCTGCTCTCGCAGTACACAGAGCTTCGCAAGGCCCGAAGAGCCGGAGGGAAGTATCGCACACGAAAATGCGCCGGGACAGAGACGTGTTCTACGGTGTCCCCTCTCGTCGTGCAGTTTGTGCCTCTGCTGCTTCTGCTGTTAGGAATCGCTCCTCGAAAGGCGAGCGAGAGCGTCCTTCCGGGTGCATTGCACTGAGTCGAGTGCTCGCTCGGGACTTTGCTCTCGCGGCCAAGGCAAGAGGGCGTGCTTGCCCGCAGAACCGAGAACACGCTGTTGGGCAGAGCTGCAGCTGACCGCTGGAGTTCAGCTCTCGCCGGACGGCAGAAGGCGAAGAACGAAGCCGCTTGCGAGCGGCGCAGTGCAGCGAAGAGCTCTCCGAATTCGCCGCTAGCTCCACGGTCCTTCTCAGCTGCGAGTAGCAGCGCTCGCAGTACACAGAGCTTCGCAAGGCCCGAAGAGCCGGAGGGAAGTATCGCACACGCAAATGCGCCGGGACAGAGACGTGTTCTACGTTGTCCCTTCTCGTCGTGCAGTTTGTGCCTCTGCTGCTTCTGCTGTTAGGAATCGCTCCTCGAAAGGCGAGCGAGAGCGTCCTTCCGGGTGCATTGCACTGAGTCGAGTGCTCGCTCGGGACTTTGCTCTCGCGGCCAAGGCAAGAGGGCGTGCTTGCCCGCAGAACCGAGAACACGCTGTTGGGCAGAGCTGCAGCTGACCGCTGGAGTTCAGCTCTCGCCGGACGGCAGAAGGCGAAGAACGAAGCCGCTTGCGAGCGGCGCAGTGCAGCGAAGAGCTCTCCGAATTCGCCGCTAGCTCCACGGTCCTTCTCAGCTGCGAGTAGCAGCGCTCGCAGTACACAGAGCTTCGCAAGGCCCGAAGAGCCGGAGGGAAGTATCGCACACGCAAATGTGCCGGGACAGAGACGTGTTCTACGTTGTCCCCTCTCGTCGTGCAGTTTGTGCCTCTGCTGCTTCTGCTGTTAGGAATCGCTCCTCGAAAGACGAGCGAGAGCGTCCTTCCGGGTGCATTGCACTGAGTCGAGTGCTCGCTCGGGTCTTTGCTCTCGGGGCCAAGGCAAGAGGGCGTGCTTGCCCGCAGAACTGAGAACACGCTGTTGGGCAGAGCTGCAACTGACCGCTGGAGTTCAGCTCTCGCCGGACGGCAGAAGGCGAAGAACGAAGCCGCTTGCGAGCGGCGCAGTGCAGCGAAGAGCTCTCCGAATTCGCCGCTAGCTCCACGGTCCTTCTCAGCTGCGAGTAGCAGCGCTCGCAGTACACAGAGCTTCGCAAGGCCCGAAGAGCCGGAGGGAAGTATCGCACACGAAAATGCGCCGGGACAGAGACGTGTTCTACGTTGTCCCTTCTCGTCGTGCAGTTTGTGCCTCTGCTGCTTCTGCTGTTAGGAATCGCTCCTTGAAAGGCGAGCGAGAGCGTCCTTCCGGGTGCATTGCACTGAGTCGAGTGCTCGCTCGGGACTTTGCTCTCGCGGCCAAGGCAAGAGGGCGTGCTTGCCCGCAGAACCGAGAACACGCTGTTGGGCAGAGCTGCAGCTGACCGCTGGAGTTCAGCTCTCGCCGGACGGCAGAAGGCGAAGAACGAAGCCGCTTGCGAGCGGCGCAGTGCAGCGAAGAGCTCTCCGAATTCGCCGCTAGCTCCACGGTCCTTCTCAGCTGCGAGTAGCAGCGCTCGCAGTACACAGAGCTTCGCAAGGCCCGAAGAGCCGGAGGGAAGTATCGCACACGAAAATGCGCCGGGACAGAGACGTGTTCTACGTTGTCCCCTCTCGTCGTGCAGTTTGTGCCTCTGCTGCTTCTGCTGTTAGGAATCGCTCCTTGAAAGGCGAGCGAGAGCGTCCTTCCGGGTGCATTGCACTGAGTCGAGTGCTCGCTCGGGACTTTGCTCTCGGGGCCAAGGCAAGAGGGCGTGCTTGCCCGCAGAACCGAGAACACGCTGTTGGGCAGAGCTGCAGCTGACCGCTGGAGTTCAGCCTTCGCCGGACGGCAGAAGGCGAAGAACGAAGCCGCTTGCGAGCGGCGCAGTGCAGCGAAGAGCTCTCCGAATTCGCCGCTAGCTCCACGGTCCTTCTCAGCTGCGAGTAGCAGCGCTCGCAGTACACAGAGCCTCGCAAGGCCCGAAGACCCGGAGGGAAGTATCGCGCACGCAAATGTGCCGGGACAGAGACGTGTTCTACGTTGTCCCTTCTCGTCGTGCAGTTTGTGCCTCTGCTGCTTCTGCTGTTAGGAATCGCTCCTTGAAAGGCGAGCGAGAGCGTCCTTCCGGGTGCATTGCACTGAGTCGAGTGCTCGCTCGGGACTTTGCACTCGGGGCCAAGGCAAGAGGGCGTGCTTGCCCGCAGAACTGAGAACACGCTGTTGGGCAGAGCTGCAGCTGACCGCCGGAGTTCAGCTCTCGCCGGACGGCAGAAGGCGAAGAACGAAGCCGCTTGCGAGCGGCGCAGTGCAGCGAAGAGCTCTCCGAATTCGCCGCTAGCTCCACGGTCCTTCTCAGCTGCGAGTAGCAGCGCTCGCAGTACACAGAGCTTCGCAAGGCCCGAAAAGCCGGAGGGAAGTATCGCACACGCAAATGTGCCGGGACAGAGACGTGTTCTACGTTGTCCCCTCTCGTCGTGCAGTTTGTGCCTCTGCTGCTTCTGCTGTTAGGAATCGCTCCTTGAAAGGCGAGCGAGAGGGTCCTTCCGGGTGCATTGCACTGAGTCGAGCGCTCGCTCGGGTCTTTGCTCTCGCGGCCAAGGCAAGAGGGCGTGCTTGCCCGCAGAACCGAGAACACGCTGTTGGGCAGAGCTGCAACTGACCGCTGGAGTTCAGCTCTCGCCGGACGGCAGAAGGCGAAGAACGAAGCCGCTTGCGAGCGGCGCAGTGCAGCGAAGAGCTCTCCGAATTCGCCGCTAGCTCCACGGTCCTTCTCAGCTGCGAGTAGCAGCGCTCGCAGTACACAGAGCTTCGCAAGGCCCGAAGAGCCGGAGGGAAGTATCGCACACGCAAATGTGCCGGGACAGAGACGTGTTCTACGTTGTCCCCTTTCGTCGTGCAGTTTGTGCCTCTGCTGCTTCTGCTGTTAGGAATCGCTCCTTGAAAGGCGAGCGAGAGCGTCCTTCCGGGTGCATTGCACTGAGTCGAGTGCTCGCTCGGGACTTTGCTCTCGGGGCCAAGGCAAGAGGGCGTGCTTGCCCGCAGAACCGAGAACA